>NC_133115.1:9607160-9907160 GCF_022965805.1 Primulina eburnea
AACCCCCGCCCTCTTCATTTCCCCATCCCTCTCCCTCATATATCTAGACTTGAACGAGGAACCTCAATATAAATATAATTATTTTCATGTTCAAAATCATCAATCAATTAGGGCTGGGCCTTCCTTATTATTCTTATACTTTATATGAGTCTATTGATATATCTTTTACTTTATATAAGTCTATTCAATTATATAATAAAACTGTTAATAAAGATCCTAAAAGAGAAAGAAATTTATATAATTTATGAATCAAAAGTCGTTAGGTACAAAAATAGTAGGTACCATACAAAAAATAGCAGGTACCATACTCTCTCATATATCTAGACTTGAACGAGGAACCTCAATATAAATATAATTATTTTCATGTTCAAAATAATCAATCTATTAGGGCTGGGCCTTCCCTATTATTCTTATACTTTATATAAGTCTATTGATATATCTTTTACTTTATATAAGTCTATTCAATTATATAATAAAACTGTTAATAAAGATCCTAACTGGCAGGCAATAGAATCAGCCGATAGGGGCAAGCAAGCACAGCGAATCACATAGATAAGCCCCTATACTAAAAATAACAGGTACCATACTCTCTCATATATCTAGACTTGAACGAGGAACCTCAATATAAATATAATTATTTTCATGTTCAAAATCATCAATCAATTAGGGCTGGGCCTTCCCTATTATTCTTATACTTTATATAAGTCTATTGATATATCTTTTATTTTATATAAGTCTATTCAATTATATAATAAAACTGTTAATAAAGATCCTAACCGGCAGGCAATAGAATCAGCCGATAGGGGCAAGCAAGCGTAGCGAATCACATAGATAAGCCCCTATACTAAAAATAACAGGTATCATACTCTCTCATATATCTAGACTTTAACGAGGAACCTCAATATAAATATAATTATTTTCATGTTCAAAATCATCAATCAATTAGGGCTGGGCCTTCCCTATTATTCTTATACTTTATATAAGTCTATTGATATATCTTTTACTTTATATAATAAAACTGTTAATAAAGATCCTAAACGTTTTTCCGTAGGTGATTTCGCCTATCATATAATATGAACATAAAATCCGGTAGCAGAGGTCCTTCATTGTATCTTTGGTGATGTTGGCAAAATTATTTATGGCTTGCACTATCGCATCGTCAGCGTTCTATACATGTTTCTGTTTCTTACCTTGTGGTTTTGCAGCCAATGTCGGTCGCGACGACGGTGTGACTGATACAGATATTGACTCATCAGCTCCCTCGTGAACAGAAAACAATTCCTCCAAGCTCATGCCTATATTGTTAGGCAATTCAGATTTCATTGTAAGAACCTCTTGAACTGCAGCAGTAAAATGTTCTGCTTTGTCTCCTGTAGCCCGATCATTACCAAAGATTTCGCACCATTCATGGTAATATGGCCACCTCTTGTGTCTCATTGACCGTGCATTGTTGTCTGCCTACGAGTTTAGTGAAACATAGTACCGACCTTTGTGTAATTTTGTGAAGAACAAAAGTCAAACAATTGTCAAACAAAAAATACCTTAATTAGTGCTTCCCATATGTCGTTTGAAGCTTCAATTGTCTTCTCCGTATTGTTCCAGCCTGTTAGGATTATTTTGTCCGACAGATATAACAAATAATGAAAATATCAGAATAGGATGAAAAACAGTAAATTTGTGTTTTGTCATAACTAGGTGTTGTGCCAGATGTTACAACATCTCAGACAACATCTACATGCAGCGGAAAATTAATAACACAAATTCACTTTAAATAATTAGATGGACAAGATTAAATATGCACAAGTATAGATACTTGTGCGGTGTCTTATGACAAAAATTAATCACTAGAAAACCACAATGTTTACACAAAGACCTAACACTAGTGATTTCACGAAAATCAATTTCCTCAACAAGTTGAGAAAATAAATGCTTTCTAAAACAAATAACCAGAATAAAACAAAACAAGAAAGCAAAAACGTGTTCCCAAACAATAGTTCCAAGCGAAACAATCTTCAGCCAACGTCTGCACAGATGTTGTCTTCAGATGCTCCCAACATTCAAGGCAACACTTGATATCGGCAGTCTTCAAAGGATCAGTGTTGATAGTGATTTTCTCTGAACTTCAGATCGTGCAAAGTATGCGTATGACTTTGAGTAGAAGACGGCGACCTCCAACTTCCTAGGTTTTCCTTCTTATAGATGAACGACTTATCTCATAAGGAAACCTATTAACCAAGGAAAGTAAGAGTTTTATTAGGAATAAACTCTTTTTAAACATTAAAATCATATCTTATCAATTTACTAAATCTTTTAATATTTCATTTGTCTAGGAAGGCAAAATCAAATCAAATATTTACTCAATCAAAACAATGAGGAAAATATATTGGGAAATAATTAACTATATTAATCGAAAACTTGGAAAACATCATTTCCCTTCAATCTCCCCCTTTTGCCTTTCGTGGACAAAATGAGATCAAACACATTTATCATTATTAATTCACTTTAACTCCCCCTGAGTTTAAGAATGTTTGTCTCCCCCTGAATAAGATATTGTTAGCCGAGGTGTTGTTAATGCCAGTACACCTGCACAAACTCTTGATATTTCAAAAACAACATGAGAAGCAGATGCACGCATATAGTAAATGCATAAACACTAGTATGAACACTTATAAGAGCAAAAACAGTTAAAATCAAGAACAAATGAGTATAGTGAAGATCAAAAGCATCAAAAGCAGTCATTCATCATCCTCCTCATCATCACTATCATCATCTTCTTCATCATCACTATCATCCTTAGTGCCAGAAGGACCAGCATCATCTTCTCCCCCTTTTTGTCCATGAAAGACATCTAGAGTCAACAGAACCTCAATAGTAGTGGCCAACATCTCATAGTAGGCCAAATCTTCCTTGTCCTGAGCAATCTTTCGACGGGCATGATCAAGGTGAGCCTGAGCAGCACCAACTGGAATCTTCAAGTACCCAGAGGTGGATGTAGAAAAAGTGGTATGTGGAGAATGACCAGTAGCATGAGGTGACGGTCTAGAGACAGTAGGCCGAGAAGAACCAGTGGCAGGGGGTACTGAGGTAGAGGCATTCCAAGGAAGATCAACCTTCCTCTTGCCTTGCAGTAGAGCAAGAGCAATCTTGAGGGAGTCACTGACCAGGGAGAAAGGTTAAACAATGTCCTTAATAAACCCTTGTGACTCCAAGATTCCATAAATGAGAGATGGAAATGGGAGCTTGGATGACTTCAAACCGCCGTTGACATACTGCAAAATTGTGTTGAACACCAGGCGTCCAAAATTTAAGGTTGAGTTCCCAACCGCAAAGAGAACAAGTGCCTGAGCCTTGGTGACAACCGTGGTATTAGTAGTCGGAGTCCAATTGTGGATGGCAATCTTGTGCAATACCGAATAGAGTGATGTAAGTATAGCAGCTGAGACCTTGTGGGGATGTAAAGGAAACTGGCTGACCATTCCACCAGTGAGGACAGAAATTACTTCGCTTAAATCCGGAGGAGGCCGTCGGCAACAGCAGGTGTACCATAGTGTGCATTGATTACATCGGCTGTGAAGTTGTACACCCTGTTGCGGACAAACACTTGTCCAAACTTTGCCGATCCCGGATCGCCAACGCTTAAAGATAGATTTGCATAAAATTCGAGGACAACCTTATGACAGTAGGGCAGAGCAGATGTGCATGTGGAAAGCATACTTCGAGACTTTAAGAACTCGATTAAATTGTACCTAGAGAATGCTCCCAAATCCACATTGCGTTCCGCGACAAACTCTCGATTTTCATAGAGGTGCCAGTTGGAGAAAGCCGTCTCAGAGTAAAACATGTTGTTGTAGCTATTGGCCAGATCATAGGCAGATAGATCATTGGTTTCTTCAGTGTCCTCAACATCTGGGGCGACATCCATAGGGGCCTGGTTATTTTCTTGTTTGGCACCACCAGCAACCGCGTCATCAGCAGATTCACCATTAGACTGACTTGATGAAGTTGGACTTGTGGAGATTGGAGGAGCAGTAGAGGTAGATGGAGCCTTATCCTTCTGATTTTTCAAGTTGGCCATAAATTGGGCCAACGAAACTTCATCCTCACTTTCATCAACAGGATTCTGAGAGGGTCGTGTTGGAGAGGGTGCATGCCTAGAGAGATCATCATCATCATCATCTTGGCCGAAGGAAGAGGATGACGAGACAACAGTAATGCGAGGGGCAGGCTTCTTGCGAGCAACCAATTCGTAGTCCCCATCAGCAGAATCATCTCCCGAAGTCTCTGCAGGGTCGATTAACGATGGGCGAGTGGATGATTGCCCCTTGTACCGAAACCGTTTCCCTGGTGTGAGGTCAGGATTATACCCAGCCTGTCTTTTGGATTGACGAACAGGTTGACGCGGAGGATTGAATACTTGGATAATTGGTGGATTCTCAACATCGAAGGCATTTCCGGGTTCGCCTGGTGCAATTACCTCCAAAGGGACTGGATCTTCAGTCGTCAGCGTCAATGGGAGGGACGATTCGACAGTGGGTGTCGTAGCAGATGTTGTATCACTAGAGAAACATTTTCTGTGTGCCCCATTTCACTCTGAATGTCAAGGAGATCAAAACCTTTGCCTGCCATAGATGGTAATTTGTAAATTTTAAACAGAGAAAGGAAGAGAATTTCAGAAGGAAATGCGAAAGTGCTGGAGCAATGGCTTAGGGTTTCTAGAGTAGTGATTGTAAAGTAAGTGTGGAGTAGAGAGACTAATAATCACAATTAAGCACAATGTAACTCCCTGTAAGTCTAACGGTAAAAAAAATTTAACTCAGCAAAAATTAGCCGTCACCACCATCGATTGCTCAGCAAAATTTTCGCACAAAACTAATTCAAAATTACCAATAACCCACATCAATTTTCGCTCCACTAGACAACAAGCATTACGTAAATTCGAGATGTTCGCACAATCTGGATTTTCATCGAATTTTCTTTTGTCGAATTATCAATATCCTTGTGGCACACCAATATTCACGGAAATAAGTTTATGCATGAACTAATTATGCCTAAAACAGAATGTAGCATGAAAGCAGATGTGAGATATGTTTACAGATGGAGTGTTGTCAAAAATGTTGGCAACATCCTCTGACAGCACGCACAATTCCCAAAAAAAATTTGATTATCTTCACACTTGGTGATTTAGCAATTTTCTGAACATAGGAGTGGTAGCTCCCACACTAGGAGAACGGTCTTCATTGGACTCCCCTAGGTAGCCTTTTCCATTTTCTCATATTGCTGTGGTAATTTTAGAAGGGGTAGCTCCCACACTAAAAGCACAGCCTTCATTGGGCTCTTTTAGGTAGCTTTTTCCATCTTTCCTTCTAACCACAGACCCATCTTTTTACTTTTCAATTTTTCTGAGGAGACTTGTCACATTGGTTAGAGTCAAGTGACCATCATCAAGTTCGTTGTGACTGAGTTCAAATGTATAGATGTGAAGATTTAAAAGATAACTAGGAATTGTAAGAGCATTAGAAAACTATGCTACATTGTTTCAACACAACATGTCACAGTATGAATGCAATGTAGTATGCCTAAATCCTAAATATGCTCATGCAAGTTAGGTGTTGTCCGAGATGTTGTGACATCTGGGGCAACATCTATCAATGATCAAATAGAACACATGCTGAGAGATTTCCTAAGATTGGAGAATCTCTCAAAATCCAACGCTTTTGTGAATATGTCAGCCAATTTGTTATTTGTATCGACAAAATCAATTCTAATCAATCCTTTTTCTAATAGGTATCGAATAAAATTATGCCTTATGTCAATGTGCTTTGTTCGAGAGTGTTGTACTGGATTTTTTAAAATGTTAATTGCACTAGAGTTATCACAGTACACCATTAAAGATTCACTTTTAAGTCCATAATCTTCTATCATTCGATTCATCCACAAAAGTTGGGTGCAAGCATTTCCAACTGCCACATATTCGGATTCAGCAGTGGATAAAGATACACAATTCTGTTTTCGACTATGCCAGGAAATCAAGTTATTGCCAAGGTAGAAACACCCCCAGAAGTACTTTTTCTATCATCTAGATCCCCAGCCCAATCAGCATCGGAAAATCCTACCAGGTTTGAGTGGGTTTCGTGAGTATACCATAATCCTAATTCAATTGTTCCTGCTATGTAACGTAAAATACGTTTAACAGCTTTCAAATGAGAAGTTTTAGGATTGGATTGATACCTAGCACATAAGCAAACACTAAACATGATGTCAGGATGGCTAGCCGTCAAGTATAAGAGACTTCCTATGATGCTACGGTACAAGGTGTTGTCAACATCTTCACCCGCAACATCTTTGGATAATTTTTCATTTGATCCCATAGGAGTTTTCATGTGTTTGGTGTTTTCATTTGCAAATTTCTTGATCAAATTTTTAGCGTACTTGCTTTGGCACAAAAAAATGCCGTCATGCATTTGTTTTATTTGCAAACCCAGAAAGAAATTTAGCTCACCAACCATGCTCATTTCAAACGTCAATGACATGCACTCAACAAAATCATTAACATGCTTTTGTGATGACGCACCAAAGATTATATCATCTACATAGATCTGACAGATAAGGATCTCACCTTGGGCCTTTTGAATGAAGAGTGTTTTATCTACCTCACCTCGTGTAAATCCAATGTCGAGAAGATAGTCAGTTAATCTCCCATACCATGCACGGGGTGCTTGTTTCAAGCCATAGAGAGCCTTTTTCAACTTGTACACATGATTCGGTTTATGTGGATCCTCGAATCCTTTAGGCTGTCTCACATGTACTTCTTCACTCAAGAACCCGTTCAAGAAGGCACTTTTGACATCCATTTGAAACAGTTTTATTTTCATGTAACAAGCAATGGCAAGCAAAATTCGAATTGACTCAATGCAGGCAACAGGAGCAAAGGTCTCATCGAAATCAACCCCCTCAACCTGTGTGTACCCTTGAGCAACCAACCTTGCTTTATTTCGGATGATGTTTCTTGACTCATCAGTTTTATTTTTAAAAACCCACTTTGTGCCAATCACGTTGCCATGGTCAGGAGATGGAACTAGAGTCCACACATCATTTCGAACAAACTCTTCAAGCTCATCATGCATAGCATTAGTCCAAAATTCATCTTTTAATGCTTCCATAACATTTTTAGGCTCAATTTGAGACACAAATCATGAAAATCTAACCTGCGAGTACATGGTACTCATGCACACGAGTCCAACCATTTTTCGATAGTCAACTCTGTCCTTCTTCCTGGTCTGGATATCTTCCTTTATTCCTCCGATGATTTGAGAAGACGAGTGGTTCTTTTGGATTTTGCTTGGAATACTCGGTCCATCATCGACTACCTCATTATCGTTGTGAGCATTTTCCTGTGAACCGTTGACATCAGTGTCACATGTTGTGCTGGATGTTGCAACATCTGAAGCAACATCTGTCTTATCCAGCGGTATTTGAGTCTCCAACAGATCTTCAACATCATCTTCTGCAGTTTTCTTCTTAAGATCTGCACGGTCATAAAAAACAACATTAGTTGATTCCATAATCGTTCTTGTTCTAAGATTAAACATACGATAAGCACGACTATTAGTGGCATAACCGAGAAACAGACACTTACCACTTTTGGAATCGAACTTAGCCAATTGATCCATGTCATTCAAGGTGTAGCATACACAGCCAAAGACATGAAAGTATCTAAGATTGGGCTTCTTTCCCATAATTATTTCATAAGAGGTCATGGTTGATCTACTCCTTAGATACACCCTATTTGAAATATGACAAGCTATGTTAAGGGCTTCTGCCCAAAAACGCTTTGCAAGATTCTTTGAAGTTAGCATTACTCTTGCCATTTCTTGCAAAGTCCTGTTCTTACGTTCGGCAATGCCATTTTGTTGGGGTATTTTTGGTGCTGAGAATTCATGAGAAATACCTTTCCAGTCACAGAAGGATGAGAATGAGCGATTTTCAAATTCCTTACCGTGATCAGTTCTAATCCTTCTTATCTTCAGACTGTGGAGGTTAGTGATTCTTGTGATCAGATTTTTGAATACTTCGAACGTATCTGACTTCTCTTTAATAAAATTAACCCATGGAAAACGGGAGAAGTCATCAACACACACGAAAGAGTATTTCTTACCTCCGAGGCTCTCAACTTCCATAGGACCCATAAGATCCATGTGTAGTAATTCCAGACAACGTGTTGTCCCAGGTGTTGGCAACACTGGATGCAACACGTGAGTCTGTTTCCCTTTTTGACAGTCACCGCACACATATGATATACCAGAAGAGAGGTTAGGCATACCTCTTACTGCATCGTACTTACTCAAGTTTTTCAGGGTTTTGAAATTTGCATGTCCGAGTTTCTGATGCCAAAGGTCAAGTTCGGTGATTTGCACATGTTTGCATGAAAGGTCTTCTCCTATTTGGTAGCAGTTGTCTGAGGACCTTGTACCTGTCATAATACACACATTCGATTCATCAAAGACTTCACAGTTATGTTTATCAAATTTAACAAACAAATTATCATCACATAGTTGGCTTATGCTTATCAAATTTGAATTCAATCCTTCAACATGGAGCACATTGTGAAGCCTTGGAAATCCTTCAACATTCAGTGTACCCTTTCCTACAATTCTTCCTTTTGCTCCCCCTCCATAGGTCACTCTACCGCACTTTTGTTCAACATACTCGATTAGATGATCTTTAGAGCCCGTCATGTGGCGTGAGCTTTCACTATCAAAATACCAATGACCTGCAGTATTAGTTTTCAATGAAGTATAGACAACATTACAGTGAGTTTTTACCTTTGGTACCCAAATTTGTCTTACTGTAGATCGATGGTGGGAGGTGTTGCGGAAAGTGTTGGACAACATTCTGGGTAACATCCGTCTTGATTTTTTATTTATGCGATCATCCCTGAGTTTAAAACAGTAGGGCCTGATGTGACCAGGCTTAAAACAGTAATGACATACATATCTGTGTTTTCCTTTCTTAGAAGTTGGTGCAGAAGGTTGTTTTATTTGAGGGGAGCTTTTGATGGGAGACTTGGATGGAAGTTGTGGAGATGTATCAACTTTTCTTTTCACGAAGACAGTAGACTTGGAAGATTCACCTGTTTCATACACACTGTCCTTGAACCCTAAGCCTCTCTTGTCATCTCTTCCCATCAGAAGTATGGATTCAAGCTTGGATGAGCTTGTGTTGAATCTGGACAAGGTTTCAGTTGCTTTTTGAAGATCTTCTCTGGTCTTACCAAGTTCCAAATCTTTTTTGCTCAAAATTACCTCAAGTTTAGCAACCACTGCTTTTAGATCAGCATTTTCTTTCACCACCGATTTTAGTTCGGCATTTTCTTTCACCAGATTTGCATTAAGCTTGTTTCTTTTGGTCCAATCTTCAAACAGTTCTTCATAAAGCTCCTGGACACTTTCAAGAGTAAGTTCTTCACTGTCAACCTCCAGATCATCTTCATTCAAGTTTCCAGAAATTGTAGAGTTGAGACAGACTGATTTTTCACAGATATTGCGGCCAGGTGTGGCAACACCTAGGGCAACACCTGAAGGATTCACTTGTAACCAGCGGGTTTCTGTCAGTAGTGCAGTCAGGGATGTTTGATTGTCTTCATCAGTGATCTTCTCCTCAAGATCTGATTCTTCATCGCTCAGAGATGCATTGTAGCCTTTGTTCTTGCGTAATCTGTTTGCACACTCATTTGCGTAGTGACCGAAACCTTGGCATTCTCTACACTGCACCGAATCATATTTTCTTGGTTTGAATTGTCCATTGCCTTCGTTCCTTGTTTGAACTTGTAGCTTCGCAGGGAATCTTTGCGTCCTTTCAGGTACATGGAGGCTCGGAGACTTGGATGACTGTGCATCCTTCTTATCTCGGATTCTCTTCAAGTAATCACCAAATTTCTTTGTGATAAAGGAGATAGAGTCCTCGCAGAGCTCAGAATCATTGACTTCTTGGGATATTTGAAGGAGTTCATTGTAGGAGTCATTAGAAGCTTGAAGTGCAATTGTCTTCCCTTTATCCTTCCTTTGCATGTCCAGATTCATCTCAAACGTGCGTAGTGAGCTGATGAGATCTTCCACTGACATCTTAGACGTGTCCTTAACTTCATCTATCGCGCAGATTTTTATATTGAATCTTTCAGGCAGAGAACGGAGGATTTTGCTTACTAGACGCTCACTGGAGATAGATTCTCCAGCACTGAATGCCTCATTAGCAATCTCTCGTAGACGACGATCATACTCAAGTATGCTTTCAGATTCTTCCATCCTCATCATCTCGAATTTGGAAGTAAGCATCCTCAGTCTGGTTCGTCTCACACTCTCAGATCCGTCACAATGACATTGAAGGATGTCCCATGCACTTTTAGCCGAAGTACAGTTTGTTATTAAACTGAAAATGTTCATATCAACCGATGTGAATATAGCATTCAAGGCCTTTGAGTTATGGTTTGAATTTTGCACTTCGTCAGCAGTCCAGTCATTTTCAGGCTTTGGTCGATTGTCCCCCTCTTGATCTGTTGCGACTGGTGGAGTCCATCCGTTGATGACGCGCTGCCATGCCCGTTCATCTAGGGATTTTATGTAGTATCGTATCTTGACCTTCCATAAGCTGTAATTAGTACCATCAAGGACTGGTGGTCGAAGTGCTGCACTTGCAAACGTAATGTCCATTAAATATTTCTGTCAAACAAAACAAAAACCAGAATCAACACTTAGTATATCAAGAGTTGGCTCTGATACCACTTGTTAGGATTATTTTGTCCGACAAATATAACAAATAATGAAAATATCAGAATAGGATGAAAAACAGTAAATTTGTGTTTTGTCAGAACTAGGTGTTGTGCCAGATGTTACAACATCTCAGACAACATTTACATGCAGCGGAAAATTAATAACACAAATTCACTTTAAATAATTAGATGGACAAGATTAAATATGCACAATTATAGATACTTGTGCGGTGCCTTATGGCAAAAATTAATCACTAGAAAACCACAATGTTTACACAAAGACCTAACACTAGTGATTTCACGAAAATCAATTTCCTCAACAAGTTGAGAAAATAAATGTTTTCTAAAACAAATAACCAGAATAAAACAAAACAAGAAAGCAAAAACGTGTTCCCAAACAATAGTTCCAAGCGAAACAATCTTCAGCCAACGTCTGCACAGATGTTGTCTTCAGATGCTCCCAACATTCAAGGCAACACTTGGTATCGGCTGTCTTCAAAGGATCAGTGTTGATAGTGATTTTCTCTGAACTTCAGATCGTGCAAAGTATGCGTATGACTTTGAGTAGAAGACGGCGACCTCCAACTTCCTAGGTTTTCCTTCTTATAGATGAGCGCCTTATCTCATAAGGAAACCTATTAACCAAGGAAAGTAAGAGTTTTATTAGGAATAAACTCTTTTTAAACATTAAAATCATATCTTATCAATTTACTAAATCTTTTAATATTTCATTTGTCTAGGAAGGCAAAATCAAATCAAATATTTACTCAATCAAAACAATGAGGAAAATATATTGGGAAAATATTTAACTATATTAATCGAAAACTTGGAAAACATTATTTCCCTTCACAGCCTACTCCATTTTTACTTAGTAGTGTCACCAACGATCCGTACAATTTCTTCCATACATGAACTTTAGAGTTAATATGTGGGTTGTCACGTATGTTTGTGTCCGGGAATGCAAATTTCATTCGATTTTCAAGAAAAGCTAAATACCCTGGACGAAATCCATTGCCTCTCTTCCAACCTTCCACGGAGTCCTCTTTCAGTGCTTGTATCAGAAACTCTTCTTCACGTTCACCCCAACTACGTTTTGTCTTATCAGCTTTTTTGGCTTTCCCAACAAAACTCTCGGAAGTTGCTCCACTATCCATAATGAAGATGTTTCCACTGTTTTGTATTATTCCTGGTAGTAATACAACACACTGGTTAAGCAATTAAAATAAGTTCAATTACTTAAAATAACATTTCGTAATAAAATAAAAAAATAAGAGAATGGGTAGATTAAATTCAAACAAAATAGCATTAAATGCAATCTAGTTCTGTAGATTCAAAAATAAATAACATCAAATGCCACAAGTACGTCTACACCAAAGTTGTAACGAAAGAAGTACAAAAAACATAAAGATTTAGTTCAAATTCATCCACATAGACATTGCAAGGTTCTCCCTCCAATTATCCCAATCCTCCGACGAATCCAAGGTAGTGATGATATCTTCTTGTATCTCATTGTCCGGACTGACTACATCATCGTTCACTTCGTCTATTGGATCGTCGGGCATTTCAGACCTTTGAAGTTATGCAACAACATACACGCCATTATGATTCGGTTTTGTGTTTTTAGTGGATAGAACGAAGGACTTCGAAGTATGTCCCATCTTTTTTTCAACAAACCGAATGCTCTTTCGATTATGTTTCGGGCTTGAGAGTGTCTCCAATTAAATAACTCCTTATAATTATGTGGCCCATTTGCACGGTTTCCCCAAGCATCCCTGTGATAGCGTACTCGCCTGTACGGAGTCAAGAATCCATCTACATTGGCATATTCATTGTCACATAGGTAGTAACAGCCTAAAAAGAAGAAAAATTATTTATTATGTCATCTTAATTTTGTAAGCACTAAATTTGAGAGTAAATAATTAACAATGTCTGAAAAAAAGTATTTCACAAACATGTCTCAACAGTCCACACTTAATAATAAATAAAAAGAAATCAAAACCTATGGGAATTTTCAATGTGTTGTCACGTGTCACTGCATCTTTAAGAACCCTGGCATCTGCTGCAGATCCTTCCCACCCCATAAGTGCATATATGAACTTCATCTCACGGTCACAAACACCAAGAACGTTGACTGCAATAGTACTTTTTCTTGTTCTATATTGTTCCTTGTCCATGGTAGGTACATGTACACTTACATACGTTCCGTCTAATGCACCCAGACATCCATGTACAATATAACATTAACAACTTCAAATCAATTTAAATATGAAAACCAGCATACGGGAGTAGTTCAAATGTTTGTTATCTAGATTTTGTTAAATATAGTGTGAAATTACCTTGAACCATTTCCAAGTTTCGTTGGTGCAAGAATCATCCACAGGAGATGGTCTAACCAGTAGTAAAGGATGTAATATGAGAATGGATTGGAGCACTTGATGGAAATTGGTGCTGATTGTATGGCCACTACGTACATAGTCATGTCCAACAATTCTATTTTCTTGTGATGAGCCAATATAGACAGAAACATGCTCATCTTCTCTTCAACACGTACATATATGTACGCGACTAGTCCTCCAACATGAGTTAGCAAGTAACACAATCGTACAAATGCATTCCTATTCATTCGCAAGTTCACCACACATTGAATGTCTCCTATGCCAATAAGCCTGTGCAAATGGCTAATTTGCACATTTAATTTTTCTGTCATGCTATAGGATGCTCTTGTTCTACGCTTGTTGGAACGTCGTTTGGCACATAACTTCAGTACATGTTGTCTCCCGAGAAACATAACCAACACCAATCGACACATGATTTGGTGAAGCAGCACAAAAAGTGTAACGTGTCTATGCATAATGGTCAGCTATGGAAGAGATTTCAAAAAATATATATAATTCATAATGTGGTTAACAATGGCAGTGGAATTACACAAAAGAATTTAGAGATACTGTACACGAAGAATTTGAATTTTACGTGTAAAAATGAAGTTAATGCTTGCTTAAAAATACATAAACACATACTTCAAAAAATATTTTAAATGGGAATAACGATTGCAGTAGTTTATTGACTACAACAAAATCATCAAGTTTTAAAAAAATTTCGAATACATCTATCTTTAAAAATTTCCAAGAAAGAACAATTTGACAGCTGTGTATTCTGATTTATTTTTTAAATTGTAAAGAAGTACGAAAATTGCATTCGAGAAAAAGGTCGGCTGGAGTTTAAACTTTACAGAACAAAGATGAAAGTGTTGCAGCAAACAAACAAACTAACAACACAAAAGTACACAATATTGAATTGAAATATGTCAATCGAAAAAGGAGAACAAACGTCATCTTTCACAGAACAGAAGGAGATGTCATTTACCGACACAGTGGTAGCCTCCTCACAGTGCTCAATCTCTCGCAGGTGACAGCAGCTAAGTTTAACCTATTTAAACTTAGTTTCACCCACAACTTCTAGAAATTATCGTTTGACAAAAGTAAGTGAAACGATGTATACCTGATTTCTGTAGAATTCGGCGCAGAGAAAGAAAACCTAAGCCATCGCCTCTCTTCGTACGTTGTTGTGTAGATGGAAGAAGAATTTGTGTTGGGCTGCTTGAGGGTAATTTAGTAAAACGCTACCTTGATAGATGGAAGGACTAATAATATTGGGCTAATGCAATAGTTTATTTTAACCTATTTTGTACAACCTAGTCCTGTGCAGACGACATTGGATGGGTTTACTAATAAACATACCAAACATTGGACTAACATGAAAATAGCAACTCAATCCTACTGAATCCATGCTACCAAACGTTGCCAAAATCTAAAACGTATTGCAACACGTAAAATCGTCAAATCAAACCTAAACTGGAATTTTTCAAAAATATCTTCAATCTTCTAAAAAAAACCACTCATAAGCATAAAAGTAAAAAAAATATAAAATATGAAAATTACATTATATATTCTCGTCACGATATAAAAAAGAAATATTAAGGGACAAAGGTAGTAAAACTTGAGCAAAAAAATAAAAATAAAATCTTATGTGAAATCAGTCCAATTGAATGCCATAATGTGACATGGTTGCATCTGTTTTTTCTCGAAGTCTTTGCCTATAGTTGATGGAAGTTTCCCAACGTACGACTGAAAAGACAAAAGGCTAGGAGAATTTTTCATATTATGAAAGTCAAGGTGGAAACAATGATATTAATTCTCAATTTTCATTAATAATGTTTTTCCTATTGCATAATTTCAGAAATACATTATGTGAAAACTCCTTTGGCTATTACCCTTTATTAGTAATCTAATAATTATCATTTGCACAAATATTTTCTTTGATAGATTATGTCATCGTATTTTGGACCGTACAAGTGATACCTATGTGGTCATGAGTCGATGCTACTAAATGATCTTACCATAATCCGATGAATGCAATCAGACTTGAGTTCTGACATTCTTGATCAATGAGTTAATGAAAAGATGGAGCTAATTAAGGTAAGCTCAAATAAGGACAAATGTTGTCTTGAATCACATAAAATTGTGGATCTGCGGCTAGCTATATCTCTAAACTATTGAGGGTCACACGAGTAATGAATTTTGTGTACTTGTTGAGTTGAATTTTATGACTTAGTTTGATTGAGATCAAACATACTTCTTATAAAAAAGTTTATAAGTAGATTTTATATTTGGAATTTGTGGAAGTTAATAAGACTGTTAAATTTGTGATGAGAGTGCAACTGTCTGATTTAGTGAATGATTTCCAAAATAGGCAAAGGTAAAAAATGAGTAAGTGAAAAAATTTTGATATTCAAAATTTTCTTTTTTCATCATAATAACGAGTTTTTGTACCATGGTCGTGTCGGCATTGTTTGATCGTCGATCAATATTGAACCAACCCATAGCCAAACAGCTAGTCGAAAAAATTACAAGCACCTAAGAGATCCAAAAAGATATCAACGCCACCTAAAAAGATGAATCTGTTTCTTGAAGAAGTTCAAGACGAGCTCATTCCTAGACGTGATCTAAGAAATTTCAACGAGGTATTATTAGATGCTGATTCATCCAAATGGCTTAAAGTCATGTAGTCTGAGATAGACTCCATGTATTAGAACCAAGTACGATCCTTAATAGATCCTCATGAGGGAATTGTTCTCATATGAAGCAAATAGATTTACAAAAGAAAGCTTGGGGCGGACAGAAAGGTAATGAACTTCAAAGCTAGATTGATAGCAAATAGATGTACTCAAAGAAAAAGAATTGACTACGATGAAACTATGAGGAAAAACTTTCTCCAGTCACAATGTTCAAGTATATTATGATATTACTAGCCGTAACAACATGGTATGACTATGAAATATGACAAATGGATGTGAAGACAACGTTCCTTAATGTTGATATTAAAGAAGATATTTATATGTCTTAATTTGAAAGATTCACATAAGTGGGAAATGAGCATAAAGTATGAAAATTTCAGAGATCCATTTATGGACTCAAACAGACATTGATGAGTTGAAACCTCATATTTGATAACATCATCAAAGAGTTTGATTTTGTTAAGAATCATGAGAAACTTTGTATAAACAAGAAGATTAGTGAGAGTGTTGTGACATTTTTAGTGTTTTAAGTAGATGATATACTAATCATTGATAATGATAAAAGTATATAGAAATCAATTAAATTATGGTTAGTTAGTAAATTCTCCATGAAGGATATGAGTTAAAACATCCATTATATTTGGAATATAGATCTATAAGGATAGATCAAAGAGGAGGCTAGGGCTTACATAATCCACCTATATCGATACCATGCTGAGGAGATTCTCTATGGAAGAATCCAAGAGATGATATCTACCAATATGTCATGGTGTGACTCTATCTAAATATATGTGCCATAAGACTAATGAAGAGATAGAAACCATGGCTCGTATTCCATAAGTGTCTATTATTGGTTGTATCATGTACGATATGATATCCACTCGACTTGTATTTTCTTTGCACCGAGTGTTGTAATCGGATATCAGTCGAATCTCGTTCCATTGCATTGGGAAGCCTTGAAAGATATTCTAAAGTACTTAAGAAGAACAAATAATTTTTTCATGGTTTATGGAAGTTTAGAATTAAATTAGAAGGATATACTGATTTTAGATTCTAATCAGATATGGATGATATGAAATCAACATCTGAATTTGTATTCAAGATCAATGACAGTGTTGTCTCTTGGAAGAATTCCAAGTAAAAACACCACATCGGATTCAACCACTAAGACCAGATACATAGCTGCATCAGCTACGAGAAATGAGGCTATTTGTATAAGAAAATTCATTCTAGAGTTGGGTGTCATTCCCAAGGAGTTGATCCATCCCGATTTACTACGACAATACTAGGAGTTGATCCATCCCGATTTACGCAAGCAAAGGAGCCGATGTCTCATCAGCGATCCAAACATATACCGAGGAAGTTCAACATCATCTGGGAGATTGTGGGAAGATGAGATATATCAATAGATAGAGTCGAATTTGCAGATAACATTGCTGATCTACTTACGAAGTGCCTGCCATGACCATTGTTTGAGAAGCAACACGAAGCAATAAGTTTGAGATATATGAGTAGTTAGTTATAAGGCAAGTGAGAGATTGTGTTACGCCTTAAACGCATACAAATCTCGAGGATGAGATTAATGTTTTTAATGCTGTAACATATCCCAAAGTTTTTGTTTTGATGATACCAAAACTTGGATTAAAAATGTACTAATGTTTTATATTGAGGCATGCAGGAAATTAAGAACAAGGTTACGTTCGGAAGATCCGAAATTTGGTTCGGACGTTCCGAAATTGTGCAAATCAGAAGCAAATTAGAAGCTGTTCGGAAGCTGCGAGGAGCGAGTTCGGACGGTCCGAAGACGTGATCGGACGTTCCGAACACAAGCAATCAAATCACTTCAATTCGGAGACAATTTGATCTGACTGATTTGATTGAGTAGATTTCGGATGCTACGATGGACATGATCGGAAACTACGAAGTGTTGAAGATTTCAAATCTCCAAAAACGCGGGAATGTTCGGACGGTACGAACTGGAGTTCGGACCTTCCGAAGCTGTTCATACACTGTCTGAAAGAATTGTTCGGAAGAAACGGAGTTTGATCGGTCCCTCCGAAGCATATGTTCGGACCCTACGAAGTCAAGATCGGAAGATCCGAAGTCATTCCAGAAATTACGCAAATTGATTTCAATCACATCGGACGTTCCGAACAGAAGATCCGAACCTTGGCGTCCAAGACTAGTATAAATAGGCCTTTGAGGATGCATTCTCAATCATCCCACTCCACTCTCTCTTGTCTCTTACAAAGCTTTCTACTATCTCTTGTGTGCGTTGATTAAAAGAATTGTAATATCAAAAGAGTTGTAGAAAAAGAGTGAAAGTAATACTCTCGAGTGGGTTGTAAAGTTCGTGGCTATCCTTGGAGCCCTCAAGGCCAAGTAGACGCATCGAGGCGTGGTTGTAAAAGCTAGCTTGGAGCTCCTAAAGCCAAGTCATCATAGTGATACCTCGATCCTCATCGAGAAGGGGAGACGTAGACGATTCTTCGTCGAACTTCCATAAACATCTCTATCCCTCTTTACTTTACGCATTTACTTTACTACGCATTTATTTTACGCACTTACTTTACGCATTCATTTTTATTTGTGATTGTCCCTCAAGTCTTCCGCTTGCAATTTTTTCAAACTCGTTTTAAAAACACTAAAGGGCCTTAAAGAACCTATTCACCCCCCCCCCCCCCCCCTTAGGTTCTTCAAGTGGTATCAGAGCCAGATTTTTCAAAATCTTTTAAATGGCCAATCTAGCAAGCGAGTATGCCCAAGGACAATCCACAAATCGCCCCCCTCTTTTCAATGGTACTAATTACGGATATTGGAAGAATAGAATATCTCTATACATCCAATCCGTCGATTACGACCTTTGGAAAATAACGGTGAAAGGTCCCTATATCCCCATGAAAATGGTGGATGATAAGGAAATTCCTAAGGGAATGGATGACTTCACCAAGGACGATATGAAACTTATCTCTCAAAATGCTAAAGCTATGAATATTCTTCATTGTTCCCTAGATATGAATGAATACAACCGAATCTCGGCTTGCACCTCCGCCAAAGAGATTTGGGACAAATTGGAGATTTGCCACGAGGAAACCAATCAAGTAAAAGAAACGAAGATAGATCTTCTCCAACTCAAGTACGAGACCTTTGAGATGGAACCCAAGGAGGATATCGACACCATGTTCCGGCGGCTCACCCAAATCATCAATGAGCTTGCCCAACTTGGTGAGAACTACCCAACTAAACAAGTGTGGAGGAGAGCCCTTCGAGCACTACCGGCGGAATGGGATGCAAAGCGCACGGCTATCATTGAATCCAACAAGGGAGATGCGGCATCCTACGACCTTGATCAACTTCATGGGACCCTAAAGACCCATGAACTTGAAGTATCTACCCGAAAGGAGACAAAGAAAGATGACGACAAAGTAAAGGCGAAAGGGATTGCCTTGACCAGTCAACTTGAAGATAGCGACGATGAAGAAATGGCACTCCTCACTAGAAAGTTCAAAAGATTCATGCGGAGTTCCAACTTCAACAAGAAGGACAAAAAGATTGAGAAGGAAGTGACCTGCTACAACTGTCAACAAAAGGGTCACTATGCAAACGAGTGTCCCTCCAAGAAGAAGGCCGGCAAAGACAAGAAGAAGGCCCTTCTAGCCACGTGGAGCGACAGCGACAACGAAGAGGAGTCTACCCTATGCTTCATGGCGAAGGAAGATCATCTGACCGACTCGGATGACGACGAGGTACCCTCTTACGATGAACTACTCTCCGCTTACACTAGTATGTACAATAAGGCTAAGTCACTTAGAAATGAGAATAAGCAACTTAAAACTGAACTAGAAGCTAGGATGCATGACAACACTAAGCTCAAGACAAACCTAAGAGACTTAGAGAAAGCCTTCAACAAGTTCAATGTGAGTAGCGGTAAACTAGAAAACCTCTTGAGCATGCAAAGGTGTAACTTCGACAAATGAGGTCTAGGATATGAAAAGAAATCAGTCAACTTCGCTAGTCTTATCGCAAAGGCAAAACCAAGAACACCACCAACATGCACTTACTGTTGTAAGATAGGCCACATAAGACCTAAATGCAAGAAACTTAGACACCAACACAACAAGAGTAGTTATTGGAAATGGATCCCCAAATCCCCAACTACTACTAACCTCAAAGGACCCAAAGAAACGGGTACCAACTATCAAACTGTATCTCAATCTTGTAGGGACAAAGGGGAGACAAGTCATCGAGCACTTGGTATCTTGACAGTGGATGCTCTCGACACATGACGGGAGAAAAGAAGCTGCTACAATCCATTCGACCAAAATAAAAGGGATCGGTGACCTTTGGAGACAACAGCAAAGGGATCATAGAAGGCATCGGCTCAATAGGTATATCTAACTCTACTATTATTGATGATGTACTTCTTGTGAAAGGACTTAAACATAACCTCCTAAGCATTAGTCAATTGTGCGATAGGGGTTATGAAGTCAAATTCACACCACACGATTGCACTGTATCACTCACAACTGACAAATCCATTAGTTTCAAAGGTTATAGAAGTGAAAATGTTTACAAGGTCGATTTAAAGATTTCATCTTTTTCAAAAATAAAAAGCCTTGTAACATTAAATGTTGATGACAACATTCTTTGGCATAGACGACTTGGTCATGTTGGGATGAGCACCATAGAAAAACTTTTAAAACTTGACCTAGTTTCCGGAATGCCAAAGCTGAATTTAAAATTAGATTCTTTTTGTGATGCTTGTCAACTTGGTAAACACACAAAAGAATCTTTCAAAAATAAAAATTTTGTATCCACTTCTATGCCCCTTGAATTACTTCACCTAGATTTATGTGGTCCCTCGAGGACAACTAGTCTAGGAGGTAAATCCTATGCTTTTGTCATTGTGGATGATTTTTCACGTTTTACTTGGACATTGTTTTTAGCCCACAAAAGTGATGCATTTGATCATTTCAAAATTTTTGTCAAAAAGGTTGAAAATGAGAAAAATCTGTTGATCAAACAAATCCGTAGTGACCACGGAACGGAATTTCAAAATGAAAATTTTTCAAATTTTTGTCAAAGCAAAGGCATTGGTCACAACTTTTCTTGTCCTAGAACTCCTCAACAAAACGGTGTCGTTGAGAGGAAGAATAGGACCCTAGTAAAGATCGCAAGGACCATGCTATGTGAGCATTCTCTACCAAAATATTTTTGGGCTGAAGCGATGAGTTATGCTTGTTACATCATCAATCGCGTATCAATAAGGCCAATTCTCAAGAAAACTCCATACGAACTATGGAGAGGGAGAAAGCCTAACATTTCTTACTTCCGCGCTTTTGGATCAAAATGCTTCATCCACAACAATGGTAAGGACAACCTGGGTAAGTTCGATGCTAAATCAGACAAAGGTATCTTTCTTGGTTACTCTACTTCTAGCAAAGCATATAGAGTCTTTAATAAACGCACTTTACTAGTTGAAGAATCTATACATGTCATATTTGATGAAACTAACCCTTGCTTGCCTAGACCTGTTGTTTCTGATGATGATGATATAGATATCCTTGGCGAAGAGTTGGAGTCCACAAGCCTAGATGATGTTCCTAAAGATCAAGAGGACGCACCTCTTCCGAAGGAGTGGACTACGCACAAGGATCATCCCATGGACCTCATCATTGGTAGCCCATCGAAGGGAGTATCTACTCGCTCTTCTAATATGTGCAATTATCTTGCTTTTCTTTCTCACATAGAGCCTAAGAACATAGAAGAAGCTTTACTTGATGATTCTTGGATTATTGCTATGCAAGATGAACTAAATGAATTTAGAAGGAATAAAGTTTGGAATCTTGTACCTAGACCCACTGATAGACCTGTCATAGGAACTAAATGGGTATTTAGGAACAAGTTAGATGAGCATGGTACAATCACTAGAAATAAAGCTAGGCTAGTAGCTAAAGGATATAGTCAAGAAGAGGGAATTGATTATGATGAGACTTATGCCCCTGTTGCTAGACTAGAATCCATTCGCATGCTACTTGCTTTTGCTTGCTCTAGAGACTTTAAATTGTTTCAAATGGATGTTAAAAGTGCTTTTCTTAATGGTGATTTGAAAGAAGAAGTGTATGTTGAGCAACCTGTTGGTTTTGAAGATGTGCACTTATCTGATTATGTGTATAAACTTGATAAGGCTTTGTATGGTTTGAAACAAGCTCCTAGAGCTTGGTATGAGAAATTGTCTACTTTCTTGCTGTCTAACGGTTTTTGTAGGGGTAAAGTTGATATTACCTTGTTTACCTTAACTAAAGATAATGATTTGCTGATAGTACAAATATATGTAGATGATATTATTTTTGGTGCTACTAATGAACACTTGTGTAGAGATTTTTCTAAGCTTATGCAGGATCACTTTGAGATGAGCATGATGGGCGAGCTCAACTACTTCCTTGGTCTCCAAATCAAGCAATGCAAGAATGGTTTCTTTGTCAACCAAGGGAAGTACATCAAGGAGATGCTCAAAAAGTTTGGGATGGAGTCTTCCAAAGCCTCATCCACACCTATGAGCACGACAGTCAGACTCGACAAAGATGAGGGAGGTAAACCTGTTGACCAAAAGTTATTTCGTAGCATGATTGGCTCCCTACTCTATGCGACTGCTAGTAGACCTGACATTATGTTTAGTGTTTGCTTGTGTGCACGATTTCAATCATGTCCAAAGGAATCACACTTATTCGCCTTAAAACGCATTTTCAAATATCTTTCAAATACTCCAAATCTCGGATTATGGTATTCTAAGAACTCATTTTTCGATTTAAAAGCTTACTGTGATGCCGACTTTGGAGGATATAAGGTGGATAGAAAGAGCACTAGTGGTACTTGTTTCTTTTTGGGAAATTGCTTGGTGTCATGGTTTTCTAAAAAGCAAAACTGTGTTGCACTTTCAACGACCGAGGCCGAGTATATGGCTGCCGGTAGTTGTTGTGCACAAATTCTTTGGATGAAGTATCAATTACTCGACTATGGTGTTACTTTTTCAAAAATTCCAATCTTTTGTGATAATACAAGCACCATATGTCTAACAAAGAATCCAGTTCAACATTCTCGTACAAAACATATTGACATTCGACATCATTTTATTCGTGATCACATTGAGCAAAATGATGTTGAACTTCACTATGTTGACACCAAGAATCAAATTGCTGATATTTTTACAAAACCACTAGATGAATCTACTTTTACTCGTTTACGTGGTGAACTTGGCATGATTGAGTTGTAAACATTAGTCAAATACTCTCGTACATATTTGTCAAATTGAGGGGGAGTATTATTAATGTGAGCATTATAATGTCGGATAATACAAATTAATTGTATTTATCCATAATTATGGCTCAACATTCATTTATGTGCTAAATATTTTAAATTTTAGGTGAGATGAGGAGAGCCATAGAGAGTCGCGGGATGCGGATTCTTAGATTATGTTTTTGTTATTTTTTGTTTATTTTATCTTTATGCATCATTGTATAAAAGACTTGCATTTACTAGTGGATATTTTACCTGTTTATTTGTCTCTCTTTATGCTTATGTCTTTTTGATTATCACAAAAAGGGGGAGAATTTATTTGGTTAAAATTGCTATTAATTCAACCTCTTAGACTTGTTATTTGATTAAGGGGGAGTTATTTAATAACCATTAGATTATGTTGATTATTGTTTCTCAATTTTTAACCAAGTTTTGTGATCATCAAAAAGGGGGAGATTGTTACGCCTTAAACGCATACAAATCTCGAGGATGAGATTAATGTTTTTAATGCTGTAACATATCCCAAAGTTTTTGTTTTGATGATACCAAAACTTGGATTAAAAATGTACTAATGTTTTATATTGAGGCATGCAGGAAATTAAGAACAAGGTTACGTTCGGAAGATCCGAAATTTGGTTCGGACGTTCCGAAATTGTGCAAATCAGAAGCAAATTAGAAGCTGTTCGGAAGCTGCGAGGAGCGAGTTCGGACGGTCCGAAGACGTGATCGGACGTTCCGAACACAAGCAATCAAATCACTTCAATTCGGAGACAATTTGATCTGACTGATTTGATTGAGTAGATTTCGGATGCTACGATGGACATGATCGGAAGCTACGAAGTGTTGAAGATTTCAAATCTCCGGAAACGCGGGAATGTTCGGACGGTACGAACTGGAGTTCGGACCTTCCGAAGCTGTTCATACACTGTCTGAAAGAATTGTTCGGAAGAAACGGAGTTTGATCGGTCCCTCCGAAGCATATGTTCGGACCCTACGAAGTCAAGATCGGAAGATCCGAAGTCATTCCAGAAATTACGCAAATTGATTTCAATCACATCGGACGTTCCGAAGTATAAACAGAAGATCCGAACCTTGGCGTCCAAGACTAGTATAAATATGCCTTTGAGGATGCATTCTCAATCATCCCACTCCACTCTCTCTTGTCTCTTACAAAGCTTTCTACTATCTCTTGTGTGCGTTGATTAAAAGAATTGTAATATCAAAAGAGTTGTAGAAAAAGAGTGAAAGTAATACTCTCGAGTGGGTTGTAAAGTTCGTGGCTATCCTTGGAGCCCTCAAGGCCAAGTAGACGCATCGAGGCGTGGTTGTAAAAGCTAGCTTGGAGCTCCTAAAGCCAAGTCGTCATAGTGATACCTCGATCCTCATCGAGAAGGGGAGACGTAGACGATTCTTCGTCGAACTTCCATAAACATCTCTATCCCTCTTTACTTTACGCATTTACTTTACTACGCATTTATTTTACGCACTTACTTTACGCATTCATTTTTATTTGTGATTGTCCCTCAAGTCTTCCGCTTGCAATTTTTTCAAACTCGTTTTAAAAACGCTAAAGGGCCTTAAAGAACCTATTCACCCCCCCCCCCCCCCCCCTTAGGTTCTTCAGATTGTTAGAAAATGTGGCCAACAAGACAACTTTTGGTTTGAGCTTTATTGGCTGGACTTTATTGACTCTTACGTAAACAAAATTTTTATTTTAATAATATTTTATGATTTTATTCAATTATTACATTTATTTTCATCTATATATCAATGCAAACTGCATAGATAAAATCTTTGAATATACTATAAGTACCATTAGGTCCACAAGTCTACCGGATCATGAAATTTATTTGGAAGTGTAATGTATATTTGAAATTTTTTTTAGTCGATTCATCCATCTAAAACAAGGATAAAAGTTGTTCAAGCTTGAAATTAGTATATGTGATGTAAACGTCAAGTTTCATTGGTAAGAGAATTGGGAGACGTCCATTCACACAGATGGTGCTCATTTGATGAGACACTGAATAGCCCTGCTTCGGAATTTCAAGTTGTTATCATTATCGAGTGGAATAGTCCGTGGTTATAGTTGTATACCATTAGTTCTTAGAACAGGGACAACATGGAGAATCTTTGTACTAGCATGCACTTTGATCCATTTACCGCCTCCATTGACGGTTCTCAGGTGGAGAGGTTGGGTGTAGTTTTGAAATAATTAGGAGTCAATGTATTGTACTCGAGGATTCAGGGATCACCTACGGTTGTCGATATCCTATATGATCTGATGAGTTAATAGTACAAGAAATATTTGGCCAGAGAAAGACATATGCATTATGGAAATGTGTTTCCTCACTATTATTGCTCCAAGATATATCATATCTTTATAAAATTTATTTGCGACTCTTGATGTACCAAAAATTGCAGATTTGATCGGAATATATGATTTGAAGGGACCGTACTGTATGCTAACCATAACTTACTGATTCTTTCAGGCACTATTATTGATACCTAGGAGATCATGAGACGACGCTATTAGACATTCTTGTTATGATCTGATGGGTGTAATCAGAATTAAGTTCAAACGTTCTTGATCACGTGGTTGATGAATGTGAGAAACATAGTCAAACTGGGCTGATGGATCCACAAATGTTGTCAAGGATAATGCAATTACGAAGGAGGAATCGACAAATAGCACCAATAAAAGTCAAGAGCCATCAAAGAAAGCCCAAATCATTTGCAACTAAGCTCTTTTCTTGTATAGTTTGTGATCACCATTGATCCTGTCGTTCTATTTGTGTTCCACAATATGCCATATTTGATCATATATTTCATTTCTCCATATAAATTTAATAATGCATGATTATCGAATATTTATTGAGATCCAAACTAGGGGTGGATTTTCGGTATACCGTGGCAAAAATATCGATATCAAAAAATTCATACCGGTACCGATACCGAAATTCCGAAATTTTTCTATGGAAAAAATTCACACCAATACCATAATTATACCGAAAAAAAATTCGATATACCGAAAAAATGTGGTATACCTAAAAAAATGTCGGTACGGTATGATTATTTTTCGGTAATTTCGGTATTTTTCCCACCCCTAATCCAAACAATCGAGCATAATATATTTGGTTGATTAAAGATGTGCATGTGCGCCTGAGTGTTTTAAATCTTGAATAGCTTAAATTATTCGTAAAGTTGTTTCCGTTTATATTCTAAGCGTTTATGAATATTTAACGATTTATGTGATTAGATACCATTCTTGCATGACAAAGATTATTTGATATTGTCTTCAAAGATGTTCAAATTAGTGAAGTTGTTGATTATTTAATCAATGATTAAGAGTTTGATTCTCCTTAGGACCCACGAGAAACCAATAAATAATAGTTGAAATTTATGATTTTTTAGAAAGTTTTAATGAATTAAATCTCATAATTTACAGTTTTATATTTAATAATGTCTAAATTAAAATAGAGGACAGATAATATCAAAGGAGGAAAAAAAAAGATGGGCGACTCCACGCGAATTTCAATTTCAAAATAGAAAAGAATATTTGGAACTCAATCTGTAGACATTTTTGTCGGAAGAGACCCCTGCAGCGAAACCACCGGTCGCCACCGCAGCCAGTCTCCGTCGTCGCCACTTTCACCATCATCACTGCGAAATGTCGGAATTCCAGGATTTGGAATCCCAAGACTCAGTCCGCATGCCGTGGAACGTCCTCCCGGGAACGAAGGCCGAAGCAGCAAACTGCCTAATTCCAATCTCCGCTATTTACACCCCCTTAAAACCACTCCCTTCCACCACCCCGCTCCTCCCATATTCCCCTCTCCGATGCCGCAATTGCCGATCGGTTATCAACCCGTTCTCTATCGTTGATTTCTCTTCCATCAACAAGATCTGGATCTGCAGTTTCTGTCTCAACCGAAACCACTTCCCGCCGCATTACCAGTCGATTTCAGAGACAAGTTTGCCTGCGGAGCTCTTCCCTCAGTATACTACCATTGAGTACGAGACTTCGGCTCCCAATGAGAAGGTTCAGTCTGGTAGCGGTAACGTTTTTTTGTTGGTGGTAGATACTTGTGTTATTGAGGAGGAGCTAGGATTCTTGAAATCCGCTCTTTTACAGGTTTGAAATCATTCTTCCACTTTACTTAGTATATATGTTTGGTGAATCTTATGGATTCTTGATTAATTAAGTTTAATTATTAGTACGTAAGTTGTAATTGATAGTCATTAATCAACTTCTGTCCGATTATTATTTGAGCTGTAATTTGTCCAGAGTGGAGATTAGTTTCTTCTTGGGGTGTACAATATAATTGGTCACCTGCATTTGATGCCTATTAGCGAATTCAAATACTTTGATCTGAGTAGTAGTCATTTAAGTTTTTAGCTAGCTTTTCTCCAATCAGTTTTCTTATAAGTTATTCAGTGGAAGTATATTCTCTATTTCTCTTTCTATCAATTTAAACCTGTTTGCGTGTTGGGAAATGCAGGTGTTGGGAATGGTCGCAGAGAATTGTTTGGTTGGGCTGATTACTTTTGGAACATATGTGCATGTTCATGAGCTGGGATTTGGGCAGATTTCAAAGGTTCACGTGTTCAAGGGTACAAAGGAGGTAACTAAGGATCAATTGTTGGAGCAGATGGGTTTCTTTGCAAAAAGGCCGAGGCCGAGTACTGGGGTTATTGCAGGAGTAAGAGACGGGCTGTCCCAGGAGAGCATTTCCAGGTTCTTATTGCCTGCGTCTGATTGCGAGTTTGTTCTTAATTCGGTATGGTTCTTAAGCATGAAATTTCTTTAAATTAATCTCTCTTCCTGAAGAACAATGTTACGAGTTCGCTGAAATGATTATATCATCTTCTCATCTGTAAATCAATGCTAGAATTGGGAAAATTTGTGGGTTTATAATCAAGTATACGTGTGTTGATGAACATATTAATTGTTTCCTTTTTGATTTATGCTCTCATTGCCTTTTTTATTCAACGAAGATGATTTGTTTGCAAGATATTGGAGGAGCTCCAGAAAGATCCTTGGCCAGTTCCGTCAGATCAACGAGCTGCTAGGTGCACTGGCACAGCTTTGAGTTTGGCTGCTCATTTGTTAGGAGTATGTGTCCCTGGTTCTGGTGCTAGAATTATGGCATTTTTGGGTGGTCCGTCAACAGAAGGATCAGGAGCTGTAAGTCTTTCTCCATACAATTGCCATGCATATTCTCCTAATTTTTTTGCTTAGCCAAAGTACATAATGGATAATAATGAATATATATGAGACAAACAATGAAAATACGTACATGAGTAGTCTGTGGCTGTCTTACTTGAGTAAAGCTTATTTTGTGACTTTGTTCTCGAAATTGTTAATGTAAAGCTTTAATTTGTATTATGTATCTATAGAGCTAAGTTCATGTTTTGTTCCTTATGGGGAATTTTGCAATTATTTCTCATGAACATTGTCGTAACACTCAAAAGTATTTTACTAAGTTAAAAAAAATGACCTGTTTATGTCAGGGTGTCTTCATAGGCACAAGTATCGGATGATGTGTAAAATTTCTTGTTTACCGAAGAATTTGCCCGTGTTCCTTCATACTGGACCTTTTAATATCTCGTCGAACCTTTATTGCCTCTTAACCAAATTGGATTCTGCTTTTGGTTCATGCTCTATCAGACTCGAAATTCTGTGGTTTATTCGTAAATCTTACATCGTTCTATATTTAAGGATCACATTGCCCAGTGAAAGAGGTTAAAATTTGATAGTCATTGGTCTATTAGACTAGAAATGCAGGAAAACGTAAATTACGTTTTTGTTCCACTACTGCAAAAATATTGGTATCTTAATATGAAAAACTGAATTCTGGATGAGATTCAGAAGTCATTCTTTGGATTCTCAAGGGACCAGATTTTTTGTGACATGACAATATATTTATTTGTAGATTGTGTCAAAAAATCTTTCCGAACCTTTACGTTCTCACAAGGACCTGGACAAAGATTCTGCTCCTCAGTATCACAAATCAGTGAAGTTCTATGAAGGACTTTCGAAGCAACTTGTTCATCAAGGACACGTGATTGATGTTTTTGCCTGTGCTCTTGATCAGGTATTACTGGTCTTGGTGACTACATGTTAGATCAGCAACCCGCTGTACACGTCATGAAGTGAAAACGACAACCGACAAATAGTACAGTCATCTGCAAACTGGTAGTGGAACGCCGCATTTCAGAATGAGCAGTGCACGACTGTCAGAACGTACCGACGTGGCAATCAACGGTAAGGATATTCAAACATTCTTTAATGTTACCGTTGTAAGGAAAGCCTATAAATAGATGAAGACAGCATAAAGAGAAACAGAGACCTTCAGTTATAATCTTACTTGCTGTTACGCTGCGAAAATACTTGCTCACAATCAGAAATCAAAGCTCTCGCTCACAAGTCATATCAGTAGTATTCAGACTACATCTTAGAGCTTACATAACACTTTGTAATCGCTGTTTGATTTTCAAGTTGTACTAAAATCAGTTACGATCTTTGAAAAGTGTTGTATACTAAGAGTTTCAGTTTTGTCAAAGGGATAAGTCCATAACTGAAGTGGGTCAGTACATTGCTTGTATTTGATCAAAGTCTTTTAGTGAATATCCTATCCTCGTGATAGAAGGGGTGACGTAGGAGTTATTCAAATCTCCGAACATCCAGAAACATATCGTGTTATCTTTACTTTAGTTTTTCATTTTTCAGCTAGATACTCTATCATTCATTCAGTTTATTTTCCGCAACTGCATATTCAGTTTAACTGATTGTTTTTTATCGTTGGGATATCTAGTTCAGTTTGTAACAAAACTGAACTCTCTTTTTTGAAGGATTTGACAAAATCGAGAAGTGTTTATTCAACCCCCTTTCTAAACACTCATAGTCTTTTAACCGATCCTATCAAGTGGTATCAGAGCAGGGCATATCCTTTCAAAGATTATCTACACTGAAAGTGCTCACTATGTCTTCATTCAACAAAATTCCCATGTTCTCCAGAGAAGATTTTGACGATTGGAAGATCATGATGCAGGCTCATCTGTCTGCACAGGATGATGACATGTGGTACGTTATAACTGACGGACCCATGAAGATCTTGAAAGCCAATACAGCAATTGCAATCACAGATGGGGCACCGAACCGTATTGAAAAGCCCAGAGATGAGTGGACTGCTGAAGACAAGAGAAAAGCAAATCTGGATAATGTAGCAAAAGACATATTGTACAAAACACTGGACAAAGTGACGTTCAGTAAAATCAAAATGTGCAAGACCGCCAAAGAAATTTGGGAGAAACTAATTCAACTTTGCGAAGGCAACGAGCAGACCAAAGAAAATAAACTTTCAGTTGCTGTGCAGAAGTTCGACAACATCAGAATGAAGGTGGGAGAAACAATGCACGAATATGATGAAAGAACCAGCTGTATTATCAATGAACTGAATGCACTTGGAAAAGTGTATACGAATAAAGAAGTGGCATTGAAGGTGATCAGAGGACTACCCAAAGAATGGGATGTCAAAACTATGGCAATGAGGGAATCTAAAGATCTGAACAAATTTGAACTGCACGATCTATTTGCTGACTTAAAAGCATATGAGTTTGAACTACAAACTAGAGAAGGAGAACCATCTACCCCAGCAGCAACAACTGCTTTAGCTGCTGTAAGATCAGAACCAACTGGTTCAGTTGAAAAAGGCGCAGATCAACGACGCAATGTCATTATTCATCAGGAAATTCGGAAAATTCATGAGGAAAAATCAAGGAAACTTTCAGAAGCAATACCAAAGAAATTCTAGAGAAGAATCCAATGCATGCTACAACTGTGGCAAACCTGGTCATTTTATTGCTGACTGTCTCAAACCTAAGAAGGACAGTCAAGTGTCAACTGAAAGAAAGAAGAAGGTGTATGAGCATAAGAGGAGATCTAAGGATGATAAGAAGCCTTACAGAAAGAAGCATGAGGTACTCTTGGCTGAGGATAGCAAAGCCAAGTGGGCAGAGACTGACAGTGAAGAGTCAGAACCAGAATCCTCTTGCAGCTCTAGTGAAGATGAGGAAGAAGTAAAGTGCTTAATGGCTGATGACACAGACGATCAGTCAAGCAGCCAACAGGTATTTGACTTCAGCTCAACTGATTTCACAAGGGAAGAACTTATTACAACCCTTCACGACATGGTTCGTGAATATCAAAAGCTTGCCTCATCATTTGAAAAGGCCAGAGTAGTGCAAAATGATCCTATTGACAACAAGACAACAACTGATATATCAGTTGAAATGTTGAGTCTAAAAAGGGAGATTGCCGAACATTTTGCACTGACTGATATATCAGTTAGATACTCTATCATTCATTCAGTTTATTTTCCGCAACTGCATATTCAGTTTAACTGATTGTTTTTGATCGTTGGGATATCTAGTTCAGTTTGTAACAAAACTGAACTATCTTTTTCGAAGGATTTGACAAAATCGAGAAGTGTTTATTCAACCCCCCCTTCTAAACACTCATAGTCTTTTAACCGATCCTATCAGACTCTTTTGTAAAACAATCTTTATTTCAATAGTATTTTACGGTTTTATCAAATTATTATATTTACTTTATTTGTATATTCATGAAAGCTGCATAGATAAATTTCTTGAATATTATATAACTAACACGAGGTCCACAAGGCACATGAATCGTTAAGAAGTGTAATGTGTATTATAAATTCGTTTCTAGTTGATTCAGCCGTCTAATACAAGGATAAAGTTCACTCGAGACTAGTATATGTGATGTAAACGTCACATTTTATTGGCAATGGCATGAAGATGTATATTCACATATAAATGCTCGTTGGATGAGATGCCGAATAATCCTCCATCGGATTTTCCAAGTGGTTATTATTTATTGAGTGTGTTAGCCTGCGATTATAGTTATACGTCATTAGACCTTTGACTCGAGATAATATAGAGGCGCTATATACTAGCACTGCACTTTGGTTTGTTTACCGACTCCATGAGGGTCATCAAGTGGCTAGGTTGAGTGTAGTTTTGACATAAGTAGAAGCTGATGCATTGTAGTTTCACTGCTCACCTATGAGTTTAAATATCCTATGTGATTTGATGAGTTAATAGTACAAGTAATCTCTGGCAGAGTAAGATATGTGCATTAAGTAAACATGTTTTCTTAGTTGCACGGATGATGTCACTATGATTATTCAAATATACATCACATCGTTATCGAATTCATTTGCAACTCTAGATATACCAATGATTGCGTATTCGATTGACATATATGTGTTTAGAGAACCGTATTGTATGCTAATAATAACCTACTAGTCCTTGCAGTCACTATCAGTGATGAAATGTATACTACTCTTTTTCTTTAAAATGTAGTAGAATTTTTTTTAAAGCTTTCGGCCGACTACTTATGCATATATGTATATTTACTTTGTACTATTTAAAATTACTCAACCAACTATTTTACTCAAAGGCAACATTTGGTTGAGATGATATGATTAATGAAAGGATTAGTAAACAATGATTAAGTATATGATAAACTAAGATTTGTCTGGTTTGATTAAATCAGATTTTGTGTTTGGTGACTTTTTTAAGTGGGTGACTTAAAAAATAAGCCCATTTGAAATACCCATTGATATTTGATTACAATTTATAATTTCACACCTAATTTGTTCATTCACCCACCACGATTCCTTGGCCCATTCTGTGAATAAAACCCTTTGCCGTCAACACCTTTCGTTGAACTTCAAATTTGTTTCAAAAATTTGTGGATCTTGCTGTGTTTAGTGTGAATCAAACATCGTAATGATATAAATTCGATTATGCAGGTTGTTCATCGGGCTATTTGGCAATAATCTTTACCTGAGCACCTATTACCCGGAAGGAAAATCGAGCTACAACCATCTTATTGCACGTCACTGTGAGTATTTATTTCAAAATGAAGTAATTTTTTGTTGTACGAATGTTGGTTGATTTCCGTTAATTTCTTGTGCAAATATGTCGACATATAATTTTCGGAGTTACAACAACTTATATGGGTTGCAGCTTCTACCGTTGTTTTTGGTACATGATTATCAACTTGGACTTGTGTGGCTTTATGTGTTTATTGATGTCATTGTCATCTTCTCCGTTTAAGAGCGAATCAATTTTACAAAGTTTTTCTTTTCCCGAAGTTGCTGTTGTTGAGGAATAATCAATCCGGTCGCATATGTATTTTAAACAGATATGTGTACCGACGTATCTCATTTAAGAAAATCATTGAATGACTCTTTAGCATAGCTTTCATGGATGTGAAGACACCACCACAGTGCGTTTGCGACAATGGATTTATGGTACTACGTGAAGCTGGTCCACATTCATCACGACCTGGCCACTATTACTTTATATGTCCAGCCGGTTTGAAACATCGTAACCGATTCTTTTGGTACGATGAGTATCATAAAGTTTCTTCGAACAATGAACCATCCTCCAAAGTTGACATGGGTTCAAATTCGTCACAAAAGCCTACTTCCCTTTTTTTTACAGCGTCGCCACTCAAAAGCATACAATGCATCTTCTAGTTCACTGTCATTTACTTTGAAGAATGCCGATACAGTTGAGACGGACCAACACGTGCACACCAAGTCAGTTACGACATCAACCACCACAGCTCCACCAAATGATGCAGTGGAGCACACACCTTTAAATATCGAACAAGTTTGTTGTTGCTTTGGTTGCATTTGCTCAATATTGTGTGTACTGATGTTTGTTATGCTTCTTATTGTAATTTCTAAGTGAGTAAAATGTTTTTTGTTTGTTTGTTAGTATGAAATATTGTGGTGCGAAATGTAGTGGAAGTTGGTGTGTGATATCATATAAGTCGTTCACTCTATGTTGCTATTTTGTAACCCCAAAAAAACAAACTTGGTGTTGTAATTTTTGGCAGCTTATATGCAAATAGTTGTAATCCCTTACTTTGTTGTTTTTTGTAGCTGTTAATGATCAGTATAATTTAGAATGTATTGTCAGCATTATATTTGTATTCATAGCTGCGTTATTCTATGGACATTTATTTGTAACCTCGTGTACACACGCTGCAGTGAAGCAACGCTGAGATGAGTGTAAGAACCTCTTTATCACAATTTCAGATTTTTGGCCCTCTTTTTAATCTGAGTAATATATTGATTCTAACAATTTTTTTTATTTCAATGGCCGTAGGGAAGAGGACGACTAATGGCAAGTGATTAAGTTGCATGAAGGTTGTTCAGTGGTGCTTCTTTTTTGGGATGCAAGGTTTATTGAGCCTTCCACATTGCGGCATGTGCAGGGCAATTAGGTTAATATTATGAAGTTTTTTAACTTTTTATGTTGGCTTGTCCACATCTGAGCATGTACAAAAAGTTAGATTTGTTGTATGAACATTTCTCTTCTTTATTTTTTAACAAGTGGTTCTAAAACTGGGGTCAGCTTTGAATGCTTTAATGAGACTAAGTTTAATACTCGGTCCCATTTGTTTTTCAATAAATACGAAGGAAATAAAATGAATACAACCGCATGTTGATATGTGTCGTTTTTACGTATTTTATTGCCTTAGTTTTAGTTGTGTTTGCATTGTGCATGCATGCATTTTAGTTACATGTTGTTTATTTTTGAGCGAACATTTGCATTCTATCATATCTCACTGGTTTGTGACGAATTTGCAGGGAAAAGTGACCGGAAAACCAAAGATGGAGAAAAGTGTACAAATGAGGGGTCAACCGACAGAATGAGTGGCGCCCGAGCGGTAATTTTCTACCGCCCGAGCGCGAAAGGTGACCAAGGCAACAGAAAGGTCGGCGCTCGAGCGGTAGTTTTCTACCGCCCGAGCGCGAATGCTGCACTTCTCAAGGAGATTCACAGAAGGTGTGGCGCTCGAGCGGTAATTTTCTACCGCCCGAGTGCCACCTATTTTTGGCAAGATTTCATGCTCGATTTCTTACCTTAGTTGGAAGGATGGCTGGAATGGAAAGGGGGGATTGGTCGACTTTTGAGCATCATTCAGACGGATTGAAGGAGCACAAGGAGTTTTTGGAGAGCTTTTGCACTTGGATTGAAGATTCGACGGTTTCCGGGCATCGTTCTTCGCAGATTTCGTCACGTCTCGTATTTCTAGTTTATTTTCCGTTGTTTAAATATTGTTTTGCTTATTTTCATTATGAATTCTAGTAGCTAACTTTAATATTTGTTGGGATTAAAGGGGATCCTACCCCAAACTTTGATCTAGTTAATTTATAATTCGATTTGTGATTTATTCTTGATTATTTTACGATTTTCATTGTGTCGTTGAGCGTAGCTAACTTTAACGACAATTTTATATCCCGAGTGAGTTCGAGAGAATAACTAGTTATAGGATCGAGTGGTATAATTCGCGGATCTACAATTTACATAGATATATGAAATTGGATACGTGCCGATAGTCATAGTCCTTAGGGTCGAAAACTAGGGGGTTTCATAAATCGAAATGCGATTCATTCTTGATAAATAATTAAAGACATTTAATTACTTCATTGAGTGAATTAGTTTGGCATAGCTCGAGAGAGTGTGTTCAATTGAATAGGAAATCCTGTCGGAAGCGTAGAACACAATCGAACGAATTAATAAATTAATAAGGGGTAGGTGAACCAGGATTCCCAACAAATTCTGATATCATTTGAACTTTAATCAATCGATTTAGCAGTCATATTTGATCATTTAATCTTTGAACTTGTTTATTTAATTTTCTGCATTTTAGTAGTTATAACACAACAAATCACCTTTCGTCGCTAAAGTTTTAATAACTAAAATAATAATTGTTAAATACAGTCTTCAGTGGAACGATACTCGTATTCACATACACTATATTATTACTTGACATCGTGCACTTGCGATTTATTTTGAGCATACAAAATCATATTTTTATTGGGGAATTCACAGTGCAAGTTTTGCTCGATCAAGTTTTTGGCGCCGTTGCCGGGGACTGTTAATCTACAATTATATTTTTAGTTATTTCCTTTAGTGTATTTTATTTTTATTGAACTAACACTCCATATTTTAATTCAGATATCTCTTCCGGTGCATGCCAAAGTCACTTGACTTGGAGCTTGAGTGTGACCCTGAAATTGAAAGGACTTTCCGCAGGCGAAGACAACAGCAAAGACTTAAGGAACTGATGGAGAGGCACGAACAAGAGCAGGAGGCGGAGCGCCAAAACGAGAGACGAATTGAGATGCCACGCGGCATACCCATGTTAGAGTATGCCCAGCCTTCTTTGGATGGTGCACGCCCCAGCATTGTGAGGCCGATTGTGCGGGCAAACCAATTCGAAATCAAACCAGCCATTATCCAGATGATTCAGAACACCGTCCAATTTGGAGGAACTGCTGTGGACGATCCAAACACACACATCGCGGATTTTCTTGAGATTTGCGATACTTTTAAATTTAATGGAGTTTCTGATGATGCTGTTAGACTGCGTTTATTTCCTTTCTCTTTGCGTGATAAAGATAAAGCTTGGTTAAATTGTTTACCTGTAGGTTCGATAGCTACATGGGAGGACATGGCGAAGGCGTTTCTCATCAAATACTTCCCTCCATCGAAGACCATGAAGCTGCGGGCAGACATCACAACATTTGCTCAGTTCGATCAAGAGTCACTATATGAGGCGTGGGAGCGTTTCAAAGATCTATTACGAAGATGCCCACATCACGAGTTGCCACTTGGGTTAGTCGTTCAAACCTTTTATTACGGTTTGCTTACTCCTAACCGTACTATGATAGATGCTGCTGCGTGTGGGAACCTTTTGAGGAAGACTGCGGAAGAAGGATATGAGTTGTTGGAGGAGATGGCTGCTAGCAGCTATCATCCTCAATCTGACCGGAACAACCAGCGGAGAAGTGCCGGAGTTCACCAGGTAACTGATTTTTCTGTTATTACTGCACAACTTGACGCTTTAAACAGGAAAATAGACGGCTTGAACGTGGGTGGCACGGCTATGCGTCTTCAAGAGATATTCTGTGAGAAGTGTGGAGGGGAATACTATGTGAAAGACTGTCAAGATGGAAATCCCTTCTATGTGCAAGATGAGGCACCGGTGAATCAAGTGGGAGTCCAAAACCGCCCAAGGAATGACCCTTACTCGAACACATATAATTCTGGGTGGAGGCAACATCCCAACTTCTCATGGGGCGGTCAAAACAGTCATAATAGGCCGCAAGGAGGACAACAATATGGGAAACAACCGATGTACAGATCCGATCCTCCTAGAGAAGAAAAGTCCAACTTGGAACAAATGATGTCTAAGTTTATCTCATCCACTGAAAACTCGACTCCAAAACCAAGATGCATCAATAAAGGGGCTCGAGAATCAAATTGGACAGTTGGCCAAGATGATAGCAAGTAGAGAGCCGGGCACCTTGCCAAGTAATACCGAGACTAATCCAAAAGAGCAAGTGAAGGCCATTGAGTTGAAGAGCGGACAAGTTTTGGAGCCTAGAGAAAAAGAGAAAAGCCAAGTGCCGGATGAACATGCTGCGACGTCTCAAGGTAAGTCATCTAACTCTACACCAGCACTCACTGCACAACCTAAGATTGTTATCCCTCCACCTTTTCCTGCAGCATTAAAAAAGGCAAAACTAGATGCACAATTTGGTAAGTTTTTAGAGGTGTTTAAAAAATTGCATATTAATATTCCTTTTGCCGATGCTTTGATGCAAATGCCTAGTTATGCTAAATTTTTGAAGGACATTTTAGCCAACAAGAGAAAATTGGAGGATCACATGATGGTAAATTTGACCGAAAGTTGCTCTGCTTTGGTGCAAAACAAAATCCCACCGAAACTAAAAGACCCAGGGAGTTTTTCTATCCCTTGCATGATTGGTGATGTAGTTTTTCGTAAAGTATTGTGTGACCTTGGTGCAAGTATTAATCTTATGCCTCTATCTGTTTTCAGGAAACTCGGATTAGGAGAGCCTAAGCCGACGAGGATGTCCTTGCAACTGGCTGACAGGTCTGTCAAGTACCCCCGCGGAGTGATTGAGGATGTGCTAGTAAAACTGGACAAATTCATTTTCCCTGCAGACTTCGTGGTGCTCGACATGGAAGAGGATACAGAGATGCCTCTGATTTTGGGGAGACCATTCCTTGCAACTGGCAAGGCACTTATTGATGTGCAAGAGGGAAAGTGAGATTGAGAGTGGGCGAAGAAGAGATTACATTTGATGTTTTTAATGCACTTAAGCACACACTGCATTCTGACAGTTGTTTTAGAATTGATGCTTTTGACTCTCTTGTATCCAACTATGTGCAGGATGCTCTTAAGGACCCTTTGGAGGCCACTATCAACACTGAATTGGGAGAAGAGGAGTTAGACGAAGAAAGAGCTGAAATTGTGGCACACTTTAATGCCAACCAACCATGGAGAAGGCCAATGAGGATGCGACTGGAGGATCTAGGAGAACGAAGAGATTTGACACCTCAAAGGTCAAGCATCGAGGATCCACCAACGCTTGAGCTGAAGCCGTTGCCTCCACACCTCAAGTACGTATACTTAGGTGAGAATAACACTTTACCTGTCATTATTTCTGCTGTTTTGACAGATGTGATGGAGGACAAGCTGTTGGAAGTTTTGAAAGCGCACAAGGGTGCATTTGCGTGGAAGGTGGCAGATATCAGAGGAATAAATCCATCCGTCTGCATGCACAAGATCTTGATGGAAGAGAAGTACTCACCTCTCGTGCAACCTCAAAGACGATTAAATCCAAAGATGCAAGAGGTAGTAAGGGCTGAAACAATTAAGCTTCTCGACGCAGGTATCATCTATCCTATATCTGATAGTGCATGGGTAAGTCCTGTTCAGTGTGTGCCAAAGAAAGGTGGGATTACTGTTATCACAAATGAAAATAATGAATTAATACCCACTAGGACTGTTACGGGATGGCGTGTGTGCATTGATTATAGGAAATTGAATGATGCTACCCGTAAAGACCACTTTCCCCTTCCCTTTATTGATCAAATGCTTGAGAGGTTAGCGGGTCATGAGTTCTATTGTTTTTTAGATGGGTATTCTGGGTATAACCAAATCATGATTGCGCCCGAGGACCAAGAGAAAACCACTTTCACTTGTCCTTATGGCACTTTTGCTTTTAGACGGATGCCATTTGGTTAGTGTAATGCCCCTGCCACTTTTCAGCGATGCATGACTGCTATATTCCATGATATGATTGAAACTTTTCTTGAGATATTTATGGACGACTTCTCGATTTTTGGCTCGTCTTTTGATGATTGTTTGCAGAATCTGCAGGTAGTGTTGAGAAGATGTGAGGAGACAAATTTGGTGCTTAATTGGGAAAAATGCCACTTCATGGTACAAGAGGGAATTGTCCTAGGGCACAAGGTTTCGGGGCACGACATAGAGGTGGATAAGGCCAAAGTTGAAGTTATCAAGAACTTACCACCTCCGGCGTCCGTAAAGGGAGTTAGAAGCTTTCTAGGCCACGCCGGTTTTTACCGACGTTTCATCAAAGATTTTTCTAAAGTTGCAAAACCTTTATCTTCTTTACTCATGAAAGATGTGCCTTTTGATTTCAATTCTGATTGTTTGCAGGCATACGAGAAGTTGAAAGAGCGCTTAGTGACGGCTCCTGTCTTGGTGGCACCGGATTGGGATCTACCCTTCGAGATAATGTGCGATGCTAGCGATACTGCGGTAGGTGCTGTCCTCGGACAAAGACAAAACAAGGTATTTCACACCATATACTATGCAAGTAGGGCTCTAGATGAAGCACAATTGAATTATGCCACCACCGAAAAAGAGTTACTTGCAGTAGTGTTTGCACTTGACAAGTTTCATGCTTATCTTGTTTTGTCGAAAGTAATTGTGTTTACTGATCACTCTGCCCTTAAATATTTACTTGCAAAGAAAGATGCAAAGCCACGCTTACTTCGGTGGATTTTATTATTGCAAGAATTGATTTGGAGATAAAAGATAAGAAGGGTGTTGAGAATGTGGTTGCAGATCATTTGTCTAGATTAGAATTTATCAGTAATGATGTGTGACTGATGCGATTAATGATTGGTTCCCAGATGAGCAGTTGTTTGAGGTGAAAAATTGTCCATGGTATGCCAATTTTGCAAATTTTCTTGTTACAGGCTCAACCCCCCCCCCCCCACCACCCCCCCCCCCCCCCCCCCCCCCCCCCCCCAAATTTAACATTTCACCAAAGAAAGAAATTCTTTTCGAACATGAAGTATTATTTTTGGGAGGAACCTTTCTTGTTCAAAATTTGTGCAGATGCCATGATAAGACGGTGTGTTGCGGAAGAAGGGTTTGATCAAATTCTCAACCATTGCCATGACCGTGAGGTAGGTGGTCACTTCGGACCAACAAGGACGACATCCAAGGTACTTGAATGTGGCTTTTATTGGCCAACTCTTTTCAAAGATGCTCGTTCTTATGTGCTACACTGTGATAAAGGCCAGCGGTCAGGTAACATCTCTAACCGTCATGAAATGCCGTTAAAAAATATCATTGAATGTGAGGTTTTTGATGTGTGGGGAATAGACTTTATGGGACCATTTCCTAGTTCTTTCACGAAAAAATACATCTTGGTGGCGGTTGATTATGTGTCTAAGTGGGTAGAGGCGGAAGCATACGCCACTAATGATGCTCAAGTGGTTCTAAAATTTCTAAAGAAAAACATTTTTAACCGTTTTGGAACACCACGAGCAATCATTAGTGATGGTGGCACTCATTTTTGCAACAAACTCTTTGAAAAAACTTTTAAGCAAATATGGTGTCACACATAAGATCTCTACCCCTTATCACCCCCAGACGAGTGGTCAAGTGGAAGTGTCAAACCGAGAGATAAAGAGAATTCTGGAGAAAGTGGTAGGCGTCAGTAGGAAAGACTGGTCGGTGAGGTTAGATGATGCTCTATGGGCATATATGACTGCTTTTAAAACACCTATAGGCACTACACCGTATAGGTTGTTATTTGGTAAAGCATGTCATTTACCTGTCGAGTTGGAGCATCGGGCATATTGGGCAACAAAAGCGCTGAACTTTAATTTTACTGATGCAGGTGAACAGCGTTTGCTTCAATTGGACCAGTTGGAGGAGTTCCGCAATTTGGCTTACGACCTTGCACTGTCTTACAAGGAGAAAACCAAAAAGGCTCATGACAAAAGGATCATCGAGAGAGAATTCAAGGAGGGTGAAAGTGTTCTACTCTACAACTCCCGGCTGCGACTTTTTTCCCGGAAAGTTGAGATCACGATGGTCTGGTCCATTTGTGATTTCGAAAGTATATCCATCGGGAGCTGTAGAATTGAAAGACGGGAAGGATGGGAACATTTTACGGTCAATGCCCAGCGCCTGAAGCACTACATGGGTGGTACAATTGAGCCACAACTTGGAATCACCCGGTTCCAAGACATGCCGAACTAGACAGACCGACGTCTAGCTCTCGACGATAAATTGAGAACTTACTTTCTTTCCCTTCTCTTGCATTTAATTTAGTTTTCTTTTTCTTTCACGTCAGCATATTTTGTTTTACTATTGTTTATTTATATACAAAAAAAAAAAATTATTTGAAGAAAAAAAACAGAGGGGTTCGCGCTCGAGCGGCAATTTTTCACCGCCCGAGCGCGAACGTCTACCTCGTGAAATTTTTTCCCGAGAGGTTGGCGCTCGGGCGGTATTTTTCTACCGCCCGAGCGCGAAAGCTCACCTCTGAAATCAAACTCCAGAGAGGTTCGCGCTCGAGCGGTAATTTTCTACCGCTCGAGCGCGAGAGCTTTTAACACCCGATTCCCTTTTCCCTTCTCTCATTCTGCACGAATTTTTTTTCCCCCAAATTCACTCCCCAAATCCCTAACTCCTCTCATCCTTTCTCCTTTTCGATTTTCTTGAGCAGGCACCACCATCTCCACTCACCATCTCCAATTCAAAGTTCCAACTTCTTCAACTCCATGGCTCCCAAGAAGCAACGAGGTAATCCTAGCTCCTCCTCTTCATCCTCATTTGATAGAACACGTTTCGTGAGTGCGGAGGCTCGTGCGAGATATGACCATGCTAAAATTCACCGAAACCCCATAACTGAGAGGGGATTTCAGCGTACTATGGAGGATCGATATATGCCACCTCTTGTGGACTTGGCAAGAAGGGGATGGGAAAAATTTGGCGAACAACCTAAGGCGGCTGTGGTGTCGGTGGTTAGGGAATTCTACGCCAATGCCGTTGAACGAACTGACGGTCGGGCCTTTGTTAGAGGCAAGCTTGTGCCGTTCGATTCGGCCAAGATTATCGCCATATTGGAAACGGCCGAGGTAGATGACTCAAATTTCCAGGCATTGATGACTAATCCCGACTACAATCTGATTATCGAGACTCTGTGCCACCCGGGTGCGATGTGGAAACCATTGGGTGGATCGCCGAGCTGTTTTGATGAAAAGTACTTGAAAGCTGATATCGCCTTGTGGTATCTGTTTGTGGCCCGACGGATGATGCCAGTCTCGCACAAAAGCGAGGTGCAAAAGGAGCGTGCAGTGTTACTTTTTGCGTTGCACCGAGGTTACGCCATCGATGTGGGCAAACTTCTCAACTCGCAAATCATACTGAGCACCCACAACAGCCACATAGGTCTCTTCTTCCCGAGCATCATTTCCGAACTGTGTGCACGGGCCGGGGTGCATTTCAGGGACGACGAAGAGTGGCTTCAACCGATGAAGCCAATTTGCCGGGAGGACGAACAGCGGAAAAGGGCAAAAAGACGGGCGGACTTTCCCTCTCGGGGGAGGATGCGGGTGGATCAAGCACTGCCGTACCACAACGCCTCCCACCACAACCCCGCAGGCGAACGCAAAATGACAAAATGGATGAAAATCTCGCCTTCCAGGCACATCAGAGTCAGTTTAACTCGTATGTCACGGACCACCTATCTCACATTGACTCTATGATGCGCTCTTTGCTTGTGCACGGGGGCGTTGACCCGTCGACCATTCCACCGACTCCGTTACCACCTCCCCCATTCCAGTTCCAGTACGATTATTCTCAACATGGGGAGGCCGCAGGAGTGCCACCGCCGGAGCACGATGAGGATGACACTTGATCAGGGGAGTTTACTGTTTTCCCCTCTCTTGCACATTTATTTTTTTCCTTTTAGCTGTTTCCTGTTTTCTTTCTTATCTTTGTTTTAGTCTACCATGTTTATTAGCTTTCATGTTTTGAGTCTGCATTTGTGTTTGCATTTTTAGTGTCTGTTTCGTTTTGTGCAATGAGGGCATTGCACAACTCTAGTATGAGGGGGGTAGATTGTTATGTTTGTTTAGTTATTCGTTGCATTTATTTTGTCTAGTGTCGTTTATGGTGAGAAGACATAATTTATGCGCCAATGAAGAGGTTGGATTGATAGTATACAAAAGTATTGATTGGGTCATTTCATGAACAGTATTCTTGATTGTTAAAACATGAATTTTGGCACAAAGTTTGAACTTTTGAGCACACATGTGTGGGGACTAGAAGTTTGTAGGAATAATGGTGAAATTTGAAAGTTTTGTGTGGTTAACTTGAAAGGCACCGTTTATGAGTTGAATTAGCATGTAAACCCGTGAAAATAAATCGTTAATTGAATTAGCACCTCCTCTCCAATGCACTGAATTAAAATGTCATACCCCTAACCAGCTGTAATTCAAAGGATTATATTATTAGCCTAGGAACACAACACAGTAGTTTATTGGAAATGGATCCCCCCCCAAATCCCCAACTACTACTAACTCAAAGGACCCAAAGAACGGGTACCAACTATCAAACTGTATCTCAATCTTGTAGGGACAAAGGGAGACAAGTCATCGAGCACTTGGTATCTTGACATGGATGCTCTCGACACATGACGGGAGAAAAAAGCTGCTACAATCCTTCGACCAAATAAAAGGGATGTGACCTTTGGAGACACACAAAGGATCATAGAAGGCATCGGCTCAATAGGTTATCTAACTCTACTATTATTGATGATTGTACTTCTTGTGAAAGACTTAAACACTAACCTCCTAAGCATTAGTCATTGTCGATAGGGGTTATGAAGTCAAATTCACACCACACGATTGCACTGTATCACTCACAACTGACAAATCCATTAGTTTCAAAGGTTATAGAAGTGAAAATGTTTACAAGGTCATTTAAAGATTCATCTTTTTCAAAAATAAAAAGCCTTGTAACATTAAATGTTGATGACAACATCTTTGGCATAGACGACTTGTCATGTTGGGATGAGCACCATAGAAAAACTTTTAAAACTTGACCTAGTTTCCGGAATGCCAAAGCTGAATTTAAAATTAGATTCTTTTTGTATGCTTGTCAACTTGGTAACACACACAAGAATCTTTCAAATAAAAAATTTTGTATCCACTTCTATGCCCCTTGAATTACTTCACCTAGATTTTATGTGGTCCCTCGAGGACAACTAGTCTAGGAGGTAAATCCTATGCTTTTGTCATTGTGGATGATTTTTCACGTTTTACTTGGACATTGTTTTTAGCCCACAAATTGATGCATTTGATCATTTCAAAATTTTTGTCAAAAAGGTTGAAAATGAGAAAAATCTGTTGATCAAACAAATCCGTAGTGACCACGGAACGGAATTTCAAAATGAAAATTTTTCAAATTTTTGTCAAAGCAAAGGCATTGGTCACAACTTTTCTTGTCCTAGAACTCCTCAACAAAACGGTGTCGTTGAGGGAAGAATAGGACCCTAGTAAAGATCGCAAGGACACATGCTATGTGAGCATTCTCTACCAAAATATTTTTGGGCTGAAGCGATGAGTTATGCTTGTTACATCATCAATCGCGTATCAATAAGGCCAATTCTCAAGAAAACCCATACGAACTATGGAGAGGGAGAAGCCTAACATTTCTTACTCTCCGCTTTTTGGATCAAAATGCTTCATCCACAACAATGGTAAGACAACCTGGTAAGTTCGATGCTAAATCAGACAGGTATCTTTCTTGGTTACTCTACTTCTAGCAAAGCATATAGAGTCTTAATAAACGCACTTTACTAGTTGAAGAATCTATACATGTCATATTTGATGAAACTAACCCTTGCTTGCCAGACCTGTTGTTTCTGATGATGATGATAGATATCCTTGGCGAAGAGTTGGAGTCCACAAGCCAGATGATGTTCCTAAAGATCAAGAGGACGCACCTCTTCCGAAGGATGGACTACGCACAAGATAATCCCATGGACCTCATCATTGGTACCCATCGAAGGAGGATCTTACGCGCTCTTCTAATATGTGCAATTATCTTGCTTTCTCTTTCTCACATAGAGCCTAAGAACATAGAAGAAGCTTTACTTGATGATTCTTGGATTATTGCTATGCAAGATGAACTAAATGAATTTGAAGGAATAAAGTTTGGAATCTTGTACCTAACCCACTGATAGACCTGTCATAGGAACTAAATGGGTATTTAGAACAAGTTAGATGAGCATGGTACAATCACTAGAAATAAAGCTAGCTAGTAGCTAAAGGATATAGTCAAAAGAGGAATTGATTGATGAGACTTATGCCCCTGTTGCTAGACTAGAATCCATTCGCATGCTACTTGCTTTTGCTTGCTCTAGAGACTTTAAATTGTTTCAAATGGATGTTAAAATGCTTTTCTTAATGGTGATTTGAAAAAGAAGTGTATGTTGAGCAACCTGTTGGTTTTGAAGATGTGCACTTATCTGATTATGTGTATAAACTTGATAAGGCTTGTATGGTTTGAAACAAGCTCCTAGAGCTTGGTATGAGAATTGTCTACTTTCTGTGCTGTCTAACGGTTTTTGTAGGGGTAAAGTTGATATTACCTTGTTTACCTTAACTAAAGATAATGATTTGCTGATAGTCCAATATATTTAGATGTATTATTTTGGTGCTACTAATGAACACTTGTGTAGAGATTTTTCTAAGCTTATGCAGGATCACTTTGAGATGAGCATGATGGGCGAGCTCAACTACTTCCTTGGTCTCCAAATCAAGCAATGCAAGAATGGTTTCTTTGTCAACCAAGGGAAGTACATCAAGGAGATGCTCAAAAAGTTTGGGATGGAGTCTTCCAAAGCCTCATCCACACCTATGAGCACGACAGTCAGACTCGACAAAGATGAGGAGGTAAACCTGTTGACCAAAGTTTTTTCAGCATGATTGGCTCCCTACTCTATGCGACTGCTAGTAGACCTGACATTATGTTAGTGTTTGCTTGTGTGCACGATTTCAATCATGTCCAAAGGAATCACACTTATTCGCCTTAAACGCATTTTCAAATATCTTTTCAAATACTCCAAATCCGGATTATGGTATTCTAAGAACTCATTTTTCGATTAAAAGCTTCCTGTGATGCCGACTTTGGAGGATATAAGGTGGATAAGAGCACTAGTGGTACTTGTTTCTTTTTGGGAAATTGCTTGGTGTCATGGTTTTCTAAAAAGCAAACTGTGTTGCACTTTCAACGACCGAGGCCGAGTATATGGCTGCGGTAGTTGTTGTGCACAAATCTTTGGATGAAGTATCATTACTCACCGACTATGGTGTTACTTTTTCAAAATTCCAATCTTTTGTGATAATACAAGCACCATATGTCTAACAAAGAATCCAGTTCAACATTCTCGTACAACATATTGACATTCGACATCATTTTATTCGTGATCACATTGAGCAAATGATTGTTGAACTTCACTATGTTGACACCAAGAATCAATTGCTGATATTTTTACAACACACTAGATGAATCTACTTTTACTTGTTTGCGTGGTGAACTTGGCATGATGAGTTGTAAACATTAGTCAAATACTCTCGTACATATTTGTTCAAATTGAGGGAGTATTATTAATGTGAGCATTTAATGTCGGATATACAAATTAATTGTATTTATCCAAATTATGCCTCAACATTCATTTATGTGCTAAATATTTTAAATTTTAGGTGAGATGAGGAGAGCCATAGAGGTCGCGGGATGCGGATTCTTAGATTATGTTTTTGTTATTTTTTGTTTATTTTATCTTTATGCATCATTGTATAAAAGACTTGCATTTACAGTGGAATTTTTCCTGTTTATTTGTCTCTCTTTATGCTTATGTCTTTTTGATATCACAAAAGGGGGAGAATTTATTTGGTTAAAATTGCTATTAATTCACCTCTTAGACTTGTTATTTGATTAAGGGGGAGTTATTTAATAACCATTAGATTATGTTGATTATTGTTTCTCAATTTTTAACCAAGTTTTGTGATCATCAAAGGGGGAGATTTTTACGCCTTAAACGCATACAATCTCGAGGATGAATTAATGTTTTTAATGCTGTAACATATCCAAAAGTTTTTGTTTTGATGATACCAAAACTTGGATTAAAATGTACTAATGTTTTATATTGAGGCATGCAGGAAATTAAGAACAAGGTTACGTGTCGAAGATCCGAATTTGGTTCGGACGTTCCGAAATTGTGCAAATCAGAAGCAATTAGAAGCTGTTCGGATTGCGAGGAGCGAGTTCGGACGGTCCGAAGACGTGATCGACGTTCCGAACACAAGCAATCAAATCACTTCAATTCGGAGACAATTTGATCTGACTGATTTGATTGAGTAATTTCGGATGCTACGATGGACATGATCGGAAGCTACGAAGTGTTGAGATTTCAAATCTCCGAAACGCGGGAATGTTCGGACGGTCGAACTGGAGTTCGGACCTTCCAAGCTGTTCATACACTGTCTGAAAGAATTGTTCGGAGAAACGGAGTGATCGGTCCCTCCGAGCATATGTTCGGACCCTACAAGTCAAGATCGGAAGATCCGAAGTCATTCCAGAAATTACGCAAATTGATTTCAATCACATCGGACGTTCCGAAGTATAAAGAAGATCCGAACCTTGGCGTCCAACTAGTATAATATGCCTTTGAGGATGCATTCTCAATCATCCCACTCCACTCTCTCTTGTCTCTTACAAAGCTTTCTACATCTCTGTGTGCGTTGATTAAAAGAATTGTAATATCAAAAGAGTTGTAGAAAAAGAGTGAAAGTAATACTCTCGAGTGGGTTGTAGTTCGTGGCTATCCTGTGAGCCTCAAGGCCAAGTAGACGCATCGAGGCGTGGTTGTAAAAGCTAGCTTGGAGCTCCTAAAGCCAAGTCGTCATAGTGATACCTCGATCCTCATCGAGAAGGGGAGACGTAACGATTCTTCGTCGACTTCCATAACATCTCTATCCCTCTTTCTTTACGCATTTACTTTACTACGCATTTATTTTACGCACTTACTTTACGCATTCATTTTTATTTGTGATTGTCCCTCAAGTCTTCCGCTTGCAATTTTTTCAAACTCGTTTTAAAAACGCTAAAGGGCTTCAAGTTCCAGATTGTTAGAAAATGTGGCCAACAAGACAACTTTTGGTTTGAGCTTTATTGGCTGGACTTTATTGACTCTTACGTAACAAAATTTTTATTTTAATAATATTTTATGATTTTATTCATTATTACATTTATTTTCATCTATATATCAATGCAAACTGCATAGATAAAATCTTTGAATATACTATAAGTACCATTAGGTCCACAATGTCTACCGATCATGAAATTTATTTGGAAGTGTAATGTAATATTGAAATTTTTTTTAGTCATTCATCCATCTAAAACAAGGATAAAAGTTGTTCAAGCTTGAAATTAGTATATGTGATGTAAACGTCAAGTTTCATTGGTAAGAGAATTGGGAGACGTCCATTCACACAGATGGTGCTCATTTGATGAGACACTGAATAGCCCTGCTTCGGAATTTCAAGTTGTTTACATTATCGAGTGGAATAGTCCGTGGTTAATGTTGTATACCATTAGTTCTTAGAACAGGGACAACATGGAGAATCTTTGTACTAGCATGCACTTTGATCCATTTCCCGCCTCCATTGACGGTCTCAGGTGGAGAGGTTGGGTGTATTTTTGAAATAATTAGGAGTCATGTATGTACTCGAGGATTCAGGGATCACCTACGGTTGTCGATATCCTATATGATCTGATGAGTTAATAGTACAAGAAATATTTGGCCAGAGAAAGACATATGCATTATGGAAATGTTTTTTCCTCACTATTATTGCTCCAAGATATATCTATCTTTATAAAATTATTTGCGACTCTTGATGTACCAAAAATTGCAGATTTGATCGGAATATATATTTGAAGGACCGTACTGTATGCTAACCATAACTTACTGATTCTTTCAGGCACTATTATTGATACCTAGGAGATCATGAGACGACGCTATTAGACATTCTTGTTATGATCTGATGGGTGTATCAGAATTAGTTCAACGTTCTTGATCACGTGGTTGATGAATTGAGAACATAGTCAAACTGGGCTGATGGATCCACAAATGTTGTCAAGATATAATTACGAAGGAGAATCGACAAATGCACCAATAAAGTCAGAGCCATCAAGAAGCCCAACATTTGCATAAGCTCTTTTCTTGTATAGTTTGTGATCACCATTGATCCTGTCTCTATTTGTGTTCCACAATATGCCATATTTGATCATATTTTCATTTCTCCATATAAATTTAATAATGCATGATTATCGAATATTTATTGAGATCCAACTAGGGTGGATTTGGTATACCGTGGCAAAAATATCGATATCAAAAAATTCATACCGGTACCGATACCGAAATTCCGAAATTTTTCTATGGAAAAATTCACACCAATACATAATTATACCGAAAAAAAATTCATATCACCAAAAAATTGTGTACCTAAAAAAATGTCGTAGGTATGATTATTTTTCGGTAATTTCGGTATTTTTCCCACCCCTAATCCAAACAATCGAGCATAATATATTTGGTTGATTAAAGATGTGCATGTGCGCCTGAGTGTTTTAAATCTTGAATAGCTTAAATTATTCGTAAAGTTGTTTCCGTTTATATTCTAAGCGTTTATGAATATTTAACGATTTATGTGATTAGATACCATTCTTCATGACAAAGATTATTTGATATTGTCTTCAAAGATGTTCAAATTAGTGAAGTTGTTGATTATTAATCAATGATTAAGAGTTTGATTCTCCTTAGGACCACGAGAAACCAATAAATAATAGTTGAAATTTATATTTTGAGAAGTTTTATGAATTAAATCTCATAATTTACAGTTTTATTTTAATAATGTCTAAATTAAAATAGAGGACAGATAATATCAAAGGAGGAAAAAAAAAGATGGGCGACTCCACGCGAATTTCAATTTCAAAATAGAAAAGAATATTGGAACTCAATCTGTAGACATTTTTGTCGGAAGAGACTCCCTGCAGCGAACCACCGGTCGCCACCGCAGCCAGTCTCCGTCGTCGCCACTTTCACCATCATCACTGCGAAATGTCGAATTCCAGGATTTGAATCCCAAGACTCGTCCGCATGCCGTGAACGTCCTCCCGGGAACGAAGGCCGAAGCAGAACTGCCTAATTCCAATCTCCGCTATTTACACCCCCTTAACCACTCCCTTCCACCACCCCGCTCCTCCCATATTCCCCTCTCCGATGCCGCAATTGCCGATCGTTATCAACCCGTTCTCTATCGTTGATTTCTCTTCCATCAACAAGATCTGGATCTGCAGTTTTCGTCTCACACCGAAACCACTTCCCGCCGCATTACCAGTCGATTTCAGAGACAAGTTGCCTGCGGACTCTTCCCTCAGTATACTACCATTGAGTACGAGACTTCGGCTCCCAATGAGAAGGTTCATGTCTGGTAGCGGTAACGTTTTTTTGTTGGTGGTAGATACTTGTGTTATTGAGGAGGAGCTAGGATTCTTGAAATCCGCTCTTTTACAGGTTTGTACATTCTTCCACTTTACTTAGTATATATGTTTGGTGAATCTTATGGATTCTTATTATTAAGTTTAATTATTAGTACGTAGTTGTAATTGATAGTCATTAATCAACTTCTGTCCGATTTATTATTGAGCTGTAATTTGTCCGAGTGGAGATTAGTTTTCTTCTTGGGGTGTACAATATAATTGGTCACCTGCATTTGATGCCTATTAGCGAATTCAAATACTTTGATCTGAGTAGTAGTCATTTAAGTTTTTAGCTAGCTTTTCTCCAATCAGTTTTCTTATAAGTTATTCAGTGGAAGTATATTCTCTATTCTCTTTCTATCAATTTAAACCTGTTTGCGTGTTGGGAAATGCAGGTGTTGGGAATGGTCGCAGAGAATTGTTTGGTTGGGCTGATTACTTTTGGAACATTATGTCATGTTCATGAGCTGGGTTTTGGGCAGATTTCAAAGGTTCACGTGTTCAAGGGTACAAAGGAGTAACTAAGGATCAATTGTTGGAGCAGATGGGTTTCTTTTGCAAAAAGGCCGAGGCCGAGTACTGGGGTTATTGCAGGAGTAAGAGACGGGCTGTCCCAGGAGAGCTTTCCAGGTTCTTATTGCCTGCTTCTGATTGCGAGTTTGTTCTTAATTCGGTATGGTTCTTAAGCATGAAATTTCTTTAAATTAATCTCTCTTCCCTGAAGACAATGTTACGAGTTTTCGCTGAAATGATTATCTCATCTTCTCATCTGTAAATCAATGCTAGAATTGGGAAAATTTGTGGGTTTATAATCAAGTATACGTGTGTTGATGACCATATTAATTGTTTCCTTTTTGATTTATGCTCTCATTGCCTTTTTTTTCAACGAAGATGATTTGTTTGCAAGATATTGGAGGAGCTCCAGAAAGATCCTTGGCCATTTCCGCAGATCAACGTCTGCTATGGGCACTGGCACAGCTTTGAGTTGGCTGCTCATTTGTTAGAAGTATGTGTCCCTGGTTCTGGTGCTAGAATTATGGCATTTTTGGGTGGTCCGTCAACAGAAGGATCAGGAGCTGTAAGTCTTTCTCCATACAATTGCCATGCATATTCTCCTAATTTTTTGCTTGGCCAAAGTACATAATGGATAATAATGAATATATATGAGACAAACAATGAAAATACGTACATGAGTAGTCTGTGGCTGTCTTACTTGAGTAAAGCTTATTTTGTGACTTTGTTCTCGAAATGTTAATGTAAAGCTTTATTTGTATTATGTATCTATAGAGCTAAGTTCATGTTGTGTTCCTTATGGGGAATTTTGCAATTATTTCTCATGAACATTGTCGTACACTCAAAAGTATTTTACTAAGTTAAAAAAAATGACCTGTTTATGTCAGGGTGTCTTCATTCATAGCCAAGTAGCGGATGATGTGTAATTTCTTGTTTACCGAAGAATTTGCCCGTGTTCCTTCATACTGGACCTTTTAATATCTCGTCGAACTTATTGCCTCTTAACCAAATTGGATTCTGCTTTTGGTTCATGCTCTATCAGACTCGAAATTCTGTGGTTTATTCGAAAATCTTACATCGTTCTATATTTAAGGATCAACATTGCCCAGTGAAGAGGTTAAAATTTGATAGTCATTGGTCTATTAGACTAGAAATGCAGGAAAACGTAAATTACGTTTTTGTTCCACTACTGAAAAAATATTGGTATCTTAATATGAAAAACTGAATTCGGATGAGATTCAGAAGTCATTCTTTGGATTCTCAAGGGACCAGATTTTTTGTGACATGACAATATTTTATTTGTAGATTGTGTCAAAAAATCTTTCCAACCTTTACGTTCTCACAAGGACCTGGACAAAGATTCTGCTCCTCAGTATCACAATCAGTGAAGTTCTATGAAGGACTTTCGAAGCAACTTGTTCATCAAGGACACGTGATTATGTTTTTGCCTGTGCTCTTGATCAGTATTACTGGTCTTGGTGACTACATGTTAGATCAGCAACCCTCTGTACACGTCCATGAGTGGAAACCGACAACCGACAAATAGTACATCATCTGTCAAACTGGTAGTGGAACGCCGCATTTCAGAATGAGCAGTTTCACGACTTCAGAACGTACCGACGTGGCAACAACGTAGGATATTCAACATTCTTTAATGTTACCGTTGTAGGAAAGCCTCTATAAATAGATGAGACAGATAAAGAGTATAACAATTGACCTTCAGTTATATCTTACTTGGCCTGTTAACGCATGCAAGCGAAATACTTGCTCACAATCAGAAATCAAGCTCTCGCTCACAAGTCCATATCAGTAGTAATTCAGACTACATCTTAGAGCTTACATAACATTTTTAATCGCTGTTTTGATTTTCAAGTGTACTAAAATCAGTTACGATCTTTGAAAAGTGTTGTATCTAAGAGTTTCACAGTTTTGTCAAGGGATAAATGTCCATACGGGAATTGGGTAGTACATTTGCTTGTTATGTGATCAATTCTTTTAGTGAATTCCTATCCATCCTATCCTCGTGATGAAGGGGTGAGTAGAGTTAACATCAAATCTCCGCACTCCTCTGAAACATATCGTGTGATCTTTACTTTAGTTTTTCATTTTTCAGCTAGATTACTCTAATCAATTCATCAGTTTATTTTCCGCACTGATAATCAGTTTAACTGGTTTCTATTGTTTTATATTCATCGTTGGGATATCTTATTCAGTTTGTAACACAACTGACCTCTTTTTTTGAAGGATTTGACAAATCGGAAGTTTTATACTCAACCCCCTTTCTTAAACACTCATAGTCTGTTAACAAACGATCCTATCAAGTGGGTATAGAGCAGGGCTATATGCCTTTCAAAGATATCTACACCTGAAAGTGCTTCACTATGGGGGTGTCTATGTCTTCATTCAACAAAATCCCATGTTCTCCAGAGAAGATTTTGACGATTGTGAAATCTGCTGCAGTGGGCTCATCTGTCTGCACAGGAGATGACATGTGGTAACGTTATAACTGACGGACCCATGAAGATCTTGAAAGCCATACACAATGCAATCACAGATGGGGCTTCCGAACCGCTAATTGAAAAGCCCAGAAATGAGTGACTGCTGAAGAAACAAGAGAAAAGCAAATCTTGGATAATTACAAAAGAACTATTTACAAAACACGGACAAAGTGACGTTTCATTAAATCAAATGTTCAAGACCGCCAAATAAATTTGGGGAAACTAATTCACTTTTGCGAAGGCAACGTCAGACCAAAGAAAAATAAACTTTAATTTGCTGTGCAGAAGTTCGCAAACTATCAGAACTGCAAGGTGGGAGAAACAATGCACGAATATGATGAACAGAACCAGCTTAATGTATCATGAACTGAATGCACTTGGAAAGTGTATACGAATAAGAATGCTGGCATTGAGCGTGATCTGACTACCAAGAATGGGATGCCACACTATGGCAATGAGGGAATCCACAAGTCTGAACAAAGTTGAACTGCAAGCGATCTACCTTTGCTGACTTAAAATGCATATGAGTTTGAACTACAAACTAAGAATGAGAACCATCTACCCCAGCAGGCACACTGCTTTAGCGGCTGTAAGATCAGAACCAACTGGTTTCAGTAAAAGGCGCAGATCACGACGCAATGTCATTTATTCATCAGGAATTCCGGAAAATTCATGAGGAAAATCAAGGAAACTTTTCATTAAGCAATACCACGAAATTCTAGAAGAAGAATCCAATGCTTCTACAACTTGGCAACCCTGGTCCATTTTATATGCTACTGTCTCAAACCTACGAAGGACAGTCAAGTGTAACTTGAAGAAAGAAGAAGGTGTAATGAGCATATAGGAGATCTAAGGATGATACGAAGGCCTTACAGAAAGAAGCAATGAGGTACTCTTGGCTGAGGATAGCAAAGCCAAGTGGGCAGAGACTGACGTGAAGAGTCAGAACCAGATCCTCTTGCACTCTAGTGAAGATGAGAAAGAAGTAAAGTGCTTCATGGCTGGGACACAGACGATCATCAGTCAGCCCACGGTATTTGACTTTCAGCTCAACCAGATATTCACAACGGGAAAGACTTATTACAACCCTTCACGACATGGTGCGCATGAATATCAAAAGCTTGACCTCACATTTTAAAAACGCCAGGTAGTGCAAAATGATCCTATTGACAAAAGACACAACTGATATATCATTGAAATGTTGAGCGCTAAAAAGGGAATTGCCGAACATTTTGCACTGACTGGGATTATCAGTTAGATACTCTATCATTCATTCAATTATTTTCCGCCACTCTGCATATTCAGTTTCAACTGATTGTTTTTGATCGTTGGGATATCTCGTTCATTTGTAACAAAACCGAACTATCTTTTTCGAAGGATTTGACAAAAATCGCTGAGAGTGATTTAATTCAACCGCTCCTTCTAAAAAAACCCAACGTTCTTTAACGCGTTCCATCAGACTCTTCTGGTAAAAACAATCTTTATTTGCAATAGTTTAACCGGTATTTTATCAAATTACTTATATTTGCCTTTATTTGTATATTCATGAAAAGCTTGCATAGATTTTTTTTAAAAATTGTGTTTTTCCCCCCCCCCCTTGAATATTATTATAACTAACACGAGTCCACAGGCAACATGAATCGTTAAGAAGTTGTAATGTTGCATTATAAATTTCGTTTCTAGTTATTCGCCGTCCATACAGGCTAAAGTTTCACCTCGAGACTAGTATTAGTGAGTAAACTTCACTTTTATTGGCAATGGCATGAGATGTATATTCCATATAATGCTCGTTGGAGTGAGATGCCGAATATCCTCCATCGGATTTTCCAAGTGGTTATTATTTATTGAGTTGTTAGCCTGCGATGATAGTTATACTTCATTAGACTTTGACTCGAGAGTCATACCTAGAGGCGCTATATCCTAGCACTGGCACTTTGGTTTGTTTACCGACCTCCTGAGGGTCAGCAAGTGGCTAGGGTTGAGTGTAGTTTTGGACATAAGTAGAGCTGTCATTGTAGTTTTCACTGCTCACCCTATGAGTTTAAATATCCTTGTGATTTGTATGAGTTTAATAGTACACAAGTTAAACTCTGGCCGAGTAAGATTGTGCACATTAAGTAAACATGTTTCTCGTTGCACGTGATGCATGTCACATGATTCATTCAAATATACATCACCAACTCGTTATCGAATTTCATTTATTTGCAACTCTAGATATACCAATGACATTCGCTATTCGAATTGACATATATGTGTTTAAAGAACCGTAATTGTTACATGCTATAAGAACCTACTAGTCCTTGCAGTCACTATCAGTGATGAAATGTATACTCTCTTTTTCTTAAATGTCGTAAGAATTTTTGTTTAAAGCTTTCGCCGACTACTTATGCATATATGTAATTTTACGTTGGTACTATTAAAATTACTCAACCCAACTATTTTACTACAAAGGCAACATTTGGTTGAGATGATATGATTAATGAAAGATAGTAAACAATGATTAAGTATATGATAAACTAAGATCTTGGTCTGGTTTGATTAAAATCAGATTTTTGTGTTGGTGACTTTTTAATTTTAATTGGGTGACTTAAAAAATAAGCCCCTTTGAATACCATTATATTTGCATTAACAATTTTATAATTTCACACTAATTTGTTCATTCACCCACCACGATCTTGGCCCCTTCTGTATAAAACACCCTTGCCGTCAACCCTTTCGTTGAACTTCAAAGTTTTGTTTCAAAAATTTGTGATCTTGGCTGTGTTTTTAGGTGAATCCAAACATCGTAAATGATAAAATTCTCATTATGCAATGTGTTCACGTGTCGGTGCTATTTGGCAATAATCGTTTCTCTACCTGAACACCTATGACCCGGAAGGAAAATCGAGCTACAACCATCTTATTGCACGTCCTCACTGTGAGTATTTATTTCATATGCAATAATTTTTTGTTGTACGAATGTTGGTGGTTGATTTCCGTTAATTTCTTGTGCAAATATGTCGACATATAATTTTCGGAGTTACAACAACTTATATGGGTTGCAGCTTCTAAAAAACGTTTTTTTTTGGTACATGATTATCACTTGGACTTTGGTGGCTTTATGTGGTTATTGATGCATTGTCATCTCCTCCTTTAAGAGCGAATCATTTTACAAAAGTTTTTCTTTTCCCTCCCCGAATTTGCCTGTGTTAGGAATAATCAATCCGGTCGCATATGTATTTAAACAGCTATTTGTACCGACCGTAATCTCATTTCTAATCCATTGAATGACTCTTTAGCATATCTTTCAGGATGTAAGACACCACCAAGTGCGTTTGCGACAATGGATTTAATGGTACTAACGTGAAGCTGGTCCCACATTCATCCGCCATGGCCACTATCTACTTATATGTCCAGCCTGTTTGAAACATCGTAAGTAACCGATTCTTTGGTACGATGATATCATAAATAGTTTCCGCTTCGAACAAGGAACCAAGCTCCAAGTTGACATGGGTTCAAATTCGTCACCAACGCCTACTTCCCTTTTTTTTTTAGACCAAACAAAACAACAGCGTCGCCACTCAAAGCATACAATGCAATCTTCTAGTTTCACCTGTCATTTTTACTTGAAGAATTCCCGATAAGTTGAGACGGACCACACGTTCACACCAAGTCAGTTACGACATCAACCACCACAGCTCCCCAATGATGCAGTGGTCACACACAGCCTTTAAATATCGAACAAGTTTGTTGTTGCTTTGGTTGCTTTGCTCAAATATGTGTGTACTGATGTTGTTATGCTTCTTATTGTAATTCTAAGTGAGTAAAAATGTTTTTTGTTTGTTTGTTAGTATGAACATAGTGTTGTGCGAAAGGTAAGTGAATTAGGTGTTGTATCATAAAGTCGTTTCACATCTATGTTTGCTATTTTGTAACCCCCAAAAAACAAACTTGTGTTGGGAAATTTTGGCAGCTTATATGCAATCGTTGTAATCCCTTACTTTGTTTGTTTTTTGTAGCTGTGTAATGATCAGTAAATTTATAATGTAGTGGTCATCATTATACTTTGTATTCATAGCTCGTATTCTATGGACATTTATTTGTACCTCGGTACACACGCTTGCATGAAGCAACTCTGACATGATGATGTAAGAACCTCTTTATCACAATTTCAGATTTTTTTTGGCCCTCTTTTTATCTGAGTAATATATTGATTCTAACAATTTTTTTTACTTTCAAAATGGCCGTAGGGAATAGGACGCTAATGGCAAGTGATAAGTTGCATGAAAGGATTGTTCAGTGGTGCTTCTTTTTTGGGATGCACGGTTTATTGGGGCCGTCACATTGCGGCATGTGCAGGGCAATTAGGTTAATTTTTATGAAGTTTTTTTAACTTTTAGTTGGCTTGTCCACATCCTGAGCATGTCCAAAAAGTTGATCTTGTTGTATGAACATTTATCTCTTCTTATTTTTAACAAGTGGTTCTATCGAAAACTGGGGTCAGCTTTGAATTCTTAATGAGACTAATTAATACTCGTTCCCATTGTTTTTTCAATAAATCTAAGGAATAAAATGAATACAACCTCATGTTGATAGGTGTCCGGGTTTTTACGTATTTTATTGCCTTAGTTTTTAGTTGTCTGTTGCATTGTGGTCATGCATGCCTTTAGTTACATGTTTGTTATTTTGAGCCGAACAGTTGGCATTCCTATCATAAATCCACTGTTTCGTGACACGAATTTGCAGGGAAGAAGTGACCGGAAAACCAAAGATGGAGAAAGTGTACAATGATGGGTCAACCCAGCATAAAAAAACATAATACAAAAAAAAAATGTAAAAAAAAAAAAAATCAAAGAATGAGTGTGTGTGCGCCCGAGCGGTAACTTTTTACGCCCGAGCTCGTCACAGGTGACCAAGGCAACAGAGAAGGTCGGCGCTCGAGCGGTAGTTTTTTCTAACGCCGAGCGCGAATGCTGCACTTTCTCAAGGAGATTCACAAAAGGTGTGGCGCCTCGAGCGGTATTTCTTACCGCCCGGTGCCACATTTTTTGGCACGATTTCATGCCGATTTCTACCTTAGTTGGAAGGATGGCTGGAATGGACAGGGGGATTGGTCTAGGTCGACTTTTGAGCATCATTCGACGGATGGAAGGAGCACAGGAGTTTTTGAGAGCTTTTGCACTTGGCAATTGAAAGATTCCGACGGTTTCCGGGGCATCGTTTCTTCGCAGATTTCGTCACGTTCTCTTATTCTAGTTTATTTTTCCTTTTTTACATATTGTTTTGCTTATTTTTCATTAGAATTTCCTAGTAGCTAACCTTTAAATGATTTGTTGGGATTAAAGGGGATCCTACTACATCCTATCCCCCAAATTTGATCTAGTTACTTTATATTCGATTTGTGATTTATTCTTGATTATTTACATTTTCATTGTGTCGTTGAGCGTAGGCTAACTTTAAACAATTATCCGATGAGTTTCGCGAGAATAACTATTTATAGGATCGAGTGGTATAATTCGCGATCTACAATTACATAGATATATGAAATTGGAATACGTGCCGATAGTCATCGTACCTTAGGTCGAAAACTAAGGGGTTTCCATAAATGAATGCGATTCATTTCTTGATAAATAATTAAAGACATTTAGTTTACTTTCATTGAGTGAATTAGTTTGGCATAGCTCGAGAGAGTGTGTTCAATTGTGAATATAAATCCTGTCGCGGAAGCGTAGAACACAATCGAACGACTTCATAAATTTACTAATGGTGTTAAGTAGAACCAGGATTCCCAACAAATTCTGATATCATTGAACTTTAATCAATCGATTAGAGTCATATTTTGATCATTTAATCTTTGAACTTGTGTATTAATTTTCTGTTCTTGCTTCTTTTCTGCATTTTAGTAGTTATCTGCACAACAATCACCCTTTCGTCGCTAACAGTTTTAATAACTAAAAACCATAATTGGTTATAATCAGTCACTCAGTGGAACGATACTCGTATTCACATACAACATAATTATACTTGACATCGGCACTTGCGATTTTATTTTGAGCATAAAAATCATATTTTTATTGGGGCATTCACAGTGCAAGTTTTGCTCGCTCAAGTTTTTGGCGCCCGTTGCCGGTGACTGTAATCTACAATATATTTTTAGTTATTTATCCTTTAGCGATGTCTTACTTTCTTTATTGAACTCAACCCTCCCCCACTATTTAATTCAATATCTCTTCCGGTGCAGGCCAAAGTCACGTTACGTTGGACTCGTTGAGTGTGACCACTGAAAGTGAAATGACTTTCCCGCGCTGACGACACAGCAACGACTTAAGTACACTGATGGAATGCCCGAACACGAGCAGGAGGCGAGAGAGCCCCAAAACGATAGCACGAACTGGAGATGCCACGCGGCATACCCCATGTTAGAGTAGTATGCCCCGCCTCTTTGGAGGTGCACGCCCCGCATTGTGAGCCGATTGTGCGTGCAAACCAATTCGAATAAACCAGCCATGTATCCAGAGTGATTACATGAACACCGTCCAATTGGAAGGAAATCTGTGGACATCCAAACACACACCATGCGCTGGATTTTCTTGAGATTTGCCGATACTTTTTAAATTTAATGGAGTTTTTCTGATGAGCTGTTAGACTGCGTTCATTTCCTTTTCTCTTTGGTGATAAAGATAAGCTTGGTAAATTGTTTACCGTGTAGTTCGATAGCTACATGGGAGGACAGGCGAAGGCGTTTCTCATCAAATCTTCCCTCCATCGAAGACCAGGAAGCTGCGGGAAACATCACACTGACATTTGCTCAGTTCGATCAAGAGTCCTAGTTGAGACTAAGTGGGATTCGTTCCAAGATCTCATTTACGAAGATCCCACATTCACGATTTGCACACACTTGGGTTGAGATCCCGTCCGTCCAACACCTTTTATTACGGTTTTGCTTTCCCTAACCGTACTATGATATATGCGCTGTAGGCGTGTGTGGCAAACCTTTAGTGAGGAGACTGCGAAGAATGATTGAGTGTTGGAGGAGATGGCTGCTAGCACTATCATCCTCAATCTGACCGTAACACCATCGGAAGCATGCCGTGAGTTTCACCAGGTAACTGCATTTTTCTTGTTATTGACTACTGCTGCAACTTTGACGCTTTAAACAGGAAAATAGAAGACGGCTGTGAAACGTGTGTGGCTACGGCTATGCGTCTTCAAGAGATATTCTGTGAGACACGTGTGGGAGGGGTGACTACTATTTGAAAGACTTTCAAGATGGACTAACATCCCTAATCTATGTGCATACGATGAGCAAGGTCCCCGTTTAATAAGTGGGAGTCAAAACCTGCGACCAGGAATATGACCCTACACCGAACACATATAATTCTGGGTGGGATATGCAACATCCCAACCTTCTCATGGGCGTTCAAAACAGTCATAATAGCCGCAAGGAGGAAACAATATGGAAACAACCGATGTACCGTCCGATCCTCCTAGAGAAGAAGTCCAACTTGGAACAATATTTCTAAGTTTATCTCATCCACTGAACTCGACTCCAAACAAGATCACATCATACTAGGGGCTCGAGAATCAATTGGACATCGGCCACGATTGAATAGCAAGTAGAAGCCGGGATACCTTGGCCAAGTAATACCGCGACTAATCCCAAAGACAAGTGTGGCCATGAGTTGAAGACGGACAAGTTTGGAGCCTATAGAAAAAGAGAAAACCAGTGCGGATGACATGCTGGGCGCGTCTCAAGGTAAGGTCTTCTAACTCGACACCACATCACTCACTGCACAACCTAGATTGTTATCCCTCACCTGTTGTTCCTGCAGCGTAAAAAAAAAGGCAAAAACTAGCATGCAACAATTTGGTGTAGTTTTTTAGAGGTTTTAAAAAATTGCATATTATTTCCTTTTGGCCGATGCTTTGATCAATGCTATTTATGCTAAATTTTTAGGACATTTTAGCCAACAAGAGAAAAATGGAAGATCACATGCAGGGGGGGGGGGGGGGGGTGGTAAATTTACACGAAAGTGCTCTTCTTTGTTCAAAACAAATCCACCCAGAAACTAAAAGACCCAGGATTTTTCTATATCCCTTGCATGATGGTGATGTAGTTTTTCGTAAAGTATTGTGTGACCTTGTTGCAAGTATTTAATCTTATGCCTCTAGTTTTTTCAGGAACACTCGGATTAGGAGAGCCTAAGCCGACGAGGATTTACCCTTGCAACTGTCTGCAGGTTCGCACGTACCCCCTGCGGAGTGATGATGATGTGCTAGTAAAACTGGACAAATATCTTTTCCCTTGCAGACTTCGTGTGCTCGACTTGAAGAGGATACAGAGATGCCTCTGATTTTGGGGAGACCATTCCTTGAGCAACTGGCAAGGCACTTATTGATTTGCAAGAGGGAAGTTAGAGATGAGAGTGGCAAGAAGAGATTACACCATTTGATGTTTTTATGCCTTAGCCCCGAGCGTGCTTCTGACAGTGTTTTATTAGAGAGAATTACTTTTGACCTCTCTTCTCTTGTATCCACTAATGTGCAGGATGCTCTTAAAGTACCTTTTGTGAGGCACTATCGAAACACGAATTGGAGAAGAGGAGTTAGACAAGAAAGATCTGAATTGTGGACCTCTTAATGCCAACCAACCATGGGACAGGCCAAATGGAGGATGCGACTGGCGGATCATAGGAGAACCGAAGAGATTTGGACATCCAAATCACGGGTCAAGCTATCGATGTCTCCACCAACGCTGTGAGCTGAAGCCTGTTTGCCATATCCACACCTCATACGTACTTAGGTGAGACTAACACTTTACCTGTCATTATTTCTGCTGTTTGACAGATTGATTGGCGGACAAGCTGTTGGAAGTTTTGAAAAAGCGCACAGGGTGATTGCCGTGAAGGTGGCACATATCAGAGGAATAAAATCATCCTTCTGCTATGTGCCCAAGATCTTGATGGAAGACATAAGTACTCACTCGTCTCGGGTCACCCTCAAATACAGATTAAATCCAAAGATGCAAGAGGTAGTAGGGGCTGAAACAATTTAAGCTTCTCGACGCAGGTATCATCTAACCTATATCTGATAGTGCATGGGTAAGTCCCCCTGTTCAGTGTGTGCCAAAGAAAGGTGGATTATCTGTTATCACAATGACAATAATGCATTATACCACTAGGACTGTTACGGGATGGCGTGTGTGCATTGATTAGTGTGTGTTAATTGAATGATGTCTGAGAACAACGTAAGACCACTATTCCCCTTCCCTTTATTGATCAAAATGCTTGCGAGGTTAGCGGGTCATGAGTTCCTATTGTTTTTTAGATGGTATTCTGGGTCATAACCCAATCATGATTGCCCGCCGAGGACCAGAGAACACCACTTTCCTGTCCTATGGCACTTTTTGCTTTTAGAACGGATGCCATTTGGTTCGTGTAATCGCCCCCACTTTCTCAAGCGATGCATGACTGCTATAATGCCATGATCATGATGAAACTTTCTGAGATATTATGGAACGCCTTCTCGATTTTTGGCTCGTCTTTTGATGATGTTTGGTCGAATCTGTCGCAGTATAGCTGTTGAGAGAGACATGTGAGGAGATCAAAATTAGGGTGCTTAATTGGGAAACATGCCACTAATCATGATACAAAGGGATCTGTCCCTAGGGCACAGGTTTCGTGGGGCACTACATAGAGGTGGATAGGCCAAGTTGAATTCTCAAGAACTTACGCAACTCCGGCGTCCGTTAAAGGGAGTTAAAGCTTTCTAGGCCACCCAGGTCCGTTTTACCGACGTTATCATCAAGATTTTTCTTAAAGTTGCAAACTTTTCTCTTCGTGACTCATGAAGTATGTGCCTTTTGATTTCAATCTTCTGATTGTTTTGCAGCATGCATACGATAAGTTGAAAGAGCGCTTAGTGAACGTCTCCTGGCTTGGTGGCACGGATTGGATCTACCCTTCGAGATAATGTGCATGCTATCCCTGTCTGCGGTAGGGTGCTGTTCCTCCTAGGACAAAGACAAAACCATGTATTTCACACTATACTAATGGCAGTAGGGGCTCTAAATGAAGCACAATGAATTATCCACCAACAGAAAAGATTACTTGCCGTAGTGTTTGCACTTGTATACAGTTTCATGCTTATCTTCTGTTTGTCGAAGTATTGTGTTTACTGATCACTTCTGCCCTTAAATACTTACTTGCACAGAAAGATCAAAGCCACGCTTACTTCGGTGGATTTTATTAATTGTCAAGAATCTGATTTGGAGCATTAAAGATAAGAAGGGTTTGAGATGTGGTTGCAGACAATTTGTCTAGATTAGAAGTTATCAGTAAATGATGTGTACGATGCCGATTAATGATTGGTTTCCCAGAGAGCATTTGTGGTGTCTTGAGGGAAATTGTCCATGGTATGGCCATTTGCAAATTTCTTGTTACATCACACTGCTCAACCCCCCCCCCCACACCCCCCCCCAATTTAACCTTTCAATTCAACTCACCAAAGAAAGAAATTCTTTTTTCGAACATAAGTATTATTTTTTGGGATGAACCTTGTCTTGTGTTCAAAATTTGTGCAGAATGCCATGATAAGACGGTGTGTGTTTGCGGAAGAAGGGTTTGAAATCAATTCTCACCATTGCCATGACCGTGAGGTAGGTGGGTCCTCCGGACCAACAAGGACGACATCCAAGGTACTTGCTTGGCCTTTATGGCCAACTCTTTTCAAAGCTGCTCGTTCTTATGTGCTACACTGGTGATAAAGGCCAGTCGGTCGGTACATCCTAACCGTCATGAAATGCCGTTAAAAATATCATTGAATGTGAGGTTTTTGATGTGTGGGGAATAGACCTTTATGGGACCATTCCTAGTTCTTTCACGAAAAAATACTCTTGTGGCGGTTGATTAAATGTTCTATGGGTAGATGGCGGAACAATACGCCACTAAGGAATGCTCCATGTATATTCTAACAATTCTAAAGAAAAACATTTAACCGTTTTGGAACACCACGAGCAATACATTGTGATATGTCGGCACTCATTTTTTTTTTGTCAACAACTCTTTTTGAAAACCTTTTAAAGCAAATATGGTGTCACCCATAAATCTCTAAACCTCCTTATCACCCCTGCCAGACGTAGTGGTCAAGTGAAGTGTCAAACCGAGATATAAGAGAATTCTGGAGAAGTGTAGGCGTCAGTAGGAAAGACTGGTCTTTGAGGTTTAGATGATTCTCTAATGCATATATGACTGCTTTTAAAACCCTATGGCACTAACACCTTATATGTTGTTATTGGTAGAGGCTGTCATTATTTACCTGTCGAGTTGGAGTCCATCGGGCACATATTGGGCAACAACCGCGCTGAACTTTAATTTTACTGATGCAGGTGAACAGCGTTTGCTTCAATTGGTACAGTTGGCCTGATTTCCAGCATTTGGCTACGACCTTGGCTCGACTGTCTTAACAAGGATAAAACCAAAAAGGCTCATGACAACGGATCATCGAGAGATAATTCAATGAGGGTGACAGTGTTCTCCTCTACATTTTTGTTTTGATGATACCAAAACTTGGATTAAAAATGTACTAATGTTTTATATTGAGGCATGCAGGAAATTAAGAACAAGGTTACGTTCGGAAGATCCGAAATTTGGTTCGGACGTTCCGAAATTGTGCAAATCAGAAGCAAATTAGAAGCTGTTCGGAAGCTGCGAGGAGCGAGTTCGGACGGTCCGAAGACGTGATCGGACGTTCCGAACACAAGCAATCAAATCACTTCAATTCGGAGACAATTTGATCTGACTGATTTGATTGAGTAGATTTCGGATGCTACGATGGACATGATCGGAAACTACGAAGTGTTGAAGATTTCAAATCTCCAAAAACGCGGGAATGTTCGGACGGTACGAACTGGAGTTCGGACCTTCCGAAGCTGTTCATACACTGTCTGAAAGAATTGTTCGGAAGAAACGGAGTTTGATCGGTCCCTCCGAAGCATATGTTCGGACCCTACGAAGTCAAGATCGGAAGATCCGAAGTCATTCCAGAAATTACGCAAATTGATTTCAATCACATCGGACGTTCCGAACAGAAGATCCGAACCTTGGCGTCCAAGACTAGTATAAATAGGCCTTTGAGGATGCATTCTCAATCATCCCACTCCACTCTCTCTTGTCTCTTACAAAGCTTTCTACTATCTCTTGTGTGCGTTGATTAAAAGAATTGTAATATCAAAGGAGTTGTAGAAAAAGAGTGAAAGTAATACTCTCGAGTGGGTCGTAAAGTTCGTGGCTATCCTTGGAGCCCTCAAGGCCAAGTAGACGCATCGAGGCGTGGTTGTAAAAGCTAGCTTGGAGCTCCTAAAGCCAAGTCATCATAGTGATACCTCGATCCTCATCGAGAAGGGGAGACGTAGACGATTCTTCGTCGAACTTCCATAAACATCTCTATCCCTCTTTACTTTACGCATTTACTTTACTACGCATTTATTTTACGCACTTACTTTACGCATTCATTTTTATTTGTGATTGTCCCTCAAGTCTTCCGCTTGCAATTTTTTCAAACTCGTTTTAAAAACACTAAAGGGCCTTAAAGAACCTATTCACCCCCCCCCCCCCCCCCTTAGGTTCTTCAAGTGGTATCAGAGCCAGATTTTTCAAAATCTTTTAAATGGCCAATCTAGCAAGCGAGTATGCCCAAGGACAATCCACAAATCGCCCCCCTCTTTTCAATGGTACTAATTACGGATATTGGAAGAATAGAATATCTCTATACATCCAATCCGTCGATTACGACCTTTGGAAAATAACGGTGAAAGGTCCCTATATCCCCATGAAAATGGTGGATGATAAGGAAATTCCTAAGGGAATGGATGACTTCACCAAGGACGATATGAAACTTATCTCTCAAAATGCTAAAGCTATGAATATTCTTCATTGTTCCCTAGATATGAATGAATACAACCGAATCTCGGCTTGCACCTCCGCCAAAGAGATTTGGGACAAATTGGAGATTTGCCACGAGGAAACCAATCAAGTAAAAGAAACGAAGATAGATCTTCTCCAACTCAAGTACGAGACCTTTGAGATGGAACCCAAGGAGGATATCGACACCATGTTCCGGCGGCTCACCCAAATCATCAATGAGCTTGCCCAACTTGGTGAGAACTACCCAACTAAACAAGTGTGGAGGAGAGCCCTTCGAGCACTGCCGGCGGAATGGGATGCAAAGCGCACGGCTATCATTGAATCCAACAAGGGAGATGCGGCATCCTACGACCTTGATCAACTTCATGGGACCCTAAAGACCCATGAACTTGAAGTATCTACCCGAAAGGAGACAAAGAAAGATGACGACAAAGTAAAGGCGAAAGGGATTGCCTTGACCAGTCAACTTGAAGATAGCGACGATGAAGAAATGGCACTCCTCACTAGAAAGTTCAAAAGATTCATGCGGAGTTCCAACTTCAACAAGAAGGACAAAAAGATTGAGAAGGAAGTGACCTGCTACAACTGTCAACAAAAGGGTCACTATGCAAACGAGTGTCCCTCCAAGAAGAAGGCCGGCAAAGACAAGAAGAAGGCCCTTCTAGCCACGTGGAGCGACATCGACAACGAAGAGGAGTCTACCCTATGCTTCATGGCGAAGGAAGATCATCTGACCGACTCGGATGACGACGAGGTACCCTCTTACGATGAACTACTCTCCGCTTACACTAGTATGTACAATAAGGCTAAGTCACTTAGAAATGAGAATAAGCAACTTAAAACTGAACTAGAAGCTAGGATGCATGACAACACTAAGCTCAAGACAAACCTAAGAGACTTAGAGAAAGCCTTCAACAAGTTCAATGTGAGTAGCGGTAAACTAGAAAACCTCTTGAGCATGCAAAGGTGTAACTTCGACAAATGAGGTCTAGGATATGAAAAGAAATCAGTCAACTTCGCTAGTCTTATCGCAAAGGCAAAACCAAGAACACCACCAACATGCACTTACTGTTGTAAGATAGGCCACATAAGACCTAAATGCAAGAAACTTAGACACCAACACAACAAGAGTAGTTATTGGAAATGGATCCCCAAATCCCCAACTACTACTAACCTCAAAGGACCCAAAGAAACGGGTACCAACTATCAAACTGTATCTCAATCTTGTAGGGACAAAGGGGAGACAAGTCATCGAGCACTTGGTATCTTGACAGTGGATGCTCTCGACACATGACGGGAGAAAAGAAGCTGCTACAATCCATTCGACCAAAATAAAAGGGATCGGTGACCTTTGGAGACAACAGCAAAGGGATCATAGAAGGCATCGGCTCAATAGGTATATCTAACTCTACTATTATTGATGATGTACTTCTTGTGAAAGGACTTAAACATAACCTCCTAAGCATTAGTCAATTGTGCGATAGGGGTTATGAAGTCAAATTCACACCACACGATTGCACTGTATCACTCACAACTGACAAATCCATTAGTTTCAAAGGTTATAGAAGTGAAAATGTTTACAAGGTCGATTTAAAGATTTCATCTTTTTCAAAAATAAAAAGCCTTGTAACATTAAATGTTGATGACAACATTCTTTGGCATAGACGACTTGGTCATGTTGGGATGAGCACCATAGAAAAACTTTTAAAACTTGACCTAGTTTCCGGAATGCCAAAGCTGAATTTAAAATTAGATTCTTTTTGTGATGCTTGTCAACTTGGTAAACACACAAAAGAATCTTTCAAAAATAAAAATTTTGTATCCACTTCTATGCCCCTTGAATTACTTCACCTAGATTTATGTGGTCCCTCGAGGACAACTAGTCTAGGAGGTAAATCCTATGCTTTTGTCATTGTGGATGATTTTTCACGTTTTACTTGGACATTGTTTTTAGCCCACAAAAGTGATGCATTTGATCATTTCAAAATTTTTGTCAAAAAGGTTGAAAATGAGAAAAATCTGTTGATCAAACAAATCCGTAGTGACCACGGAACGGAATTTCAAAATGAAAATTTTTCAAATTTTTGTCAAAGCAAAGGCATTGGTCACAACTTTTCTTGTCCTAGAACTCCTCAACAAAACGGTGTCGTTGAGAGGAAGAATAGGACCCTAGTAAAGATCGCAAGGACCATGCTATGTGAGCATTCTCTACCAAAATATTTTTGGGCTGAAGCGATGAGTTATGCTTGTTACATCATCAATCGCGTATCAATAAGGCCAATTCTCAAGAAAACTCCATACGAACTATGGAGAGGGAGAAAGCCTAACATTTCTTACTTCCGCGCTTTTGGATCAAAATGCTTCATCCACAACAATGGTAAGGACAACCTGGGTAAGTTCGATGCTAAATCAGACAAAGGTATCTTTCTTGGTTACTCTACTTCTAGCAAAGCATATAGAGTCTTTAATAAACGCACTTTACTAGTTGAAGAATCTATACATGTCATATTTGATGAAACTAACCCTTGCTTGCCTAGACCTGTTGTTTCTGATGATGATGATATAGATATCCTTGGCGAAGAGTTGGAGTCCACAAGCCTAGATGATGTTCCTAAAGATCAAGAGGACGCACCTCTTCCGAAGGAGTGGACTACGCACAAGGATCATCCCATGGACCTCATCATTGGTAGCCCATCGAAGGGAGTATCTACTCGCTCTTCTAATATGTGCAATTATCTTGCTTTTCTTTCTCACATAGAGCCTAAGAACATAGAAGAAGCTTTACTTGATGATTCTTGGATTATTGCTATGCAAGATGAACTAAATGAATTTAGAAGGAATAAAGTTTGGAATCTTGTACCTAGACCCACTGATAGACCTGTCATAGGAACTAAATGGGTATTTAGGAACAAGTTAGATGAGCATGGTACAATCACTAGAAATAAAGCTAGGCTAGTAGCTAAAGGATATAGTCAAGAAGAGGGAATTGATTATGATGAGACTTATGCCCCTGTTGCTAGACTAGAATCCATTCGCATGCTACTTGCTTTTGCTTGCTCTAGAGACTTTAAATTGTTTCAAATGGATGTTAAAAGTGCTTTTCTTAATGGTGATTTGAAAGAAGAAGTGTATGTTGAGCAACCTGTTGGTTTTGAAGATGTGCACTTATCTGATTATGTGTATAAACTTGATAAGGCTTTGTATGGTTTGAAACAAGCTCCTAGAGCTTGGTATGAGAAATTGTCTACTTTCTTGCTGTCTAACGGTTTTTGTAGGGGTAAAGTTGATATTACCTTGTTTACCTTAACTAAAGATAATGATTTGCTGATAGTACAAATATATGTAGATGATATTATTTTTGGTGCTACTAATGAACACTTGTGTAGAGATTTTTCTAAGCTTATGCAGGATCACTTTGAGATGAGCATGATGGGCGAGCTCAACTACTTCCTTGGTCTCCAAATCAAGCAATGCAAGAATGGTTTCTTTGTCAACCAAGGGAAGTACATCAAGGAGATGCTCAAAAAGTTTGGGATGGAGTCTTCCAAAGCCTCATCCACACCTATGAGCACGACAGTCAGACTCGACAAAGATGAGGGAGGTAAACCTGTTGACCAAAAGTTATTTCGTAGCATGATTGGCTCCCTACTCTATGCGACTGCTAGTAGACCTGACATTATGTTTAGTGTTTGCTTGTGTGCACGATTTCAATCATGTCCAAAGGAATCACACTTATTCGCCTTAAAACGCATTTTCAAATATCTTTCAAATACTCCAAATCTCGGATTATGGTATTCTAAGAACTCATTTTTCGATTTAAAAGCTTACTGTGATGCCGACTTTGGAGGATATAAGGTGGATAGAAAGAGCACTAGTGGTACTTGTTTCTTTTTGGGAAATTGCTTGGTGTCATGGTTTTCTAAAAAGCAAAACTGTGTTGCACTTTCAACGACCGAGGCCGAGTATATGGCTGCCGGTAGTTGTTGTGCACAAATTCTTTGGATGAAGTATCAATTACTCGACTATGGTGTTACTTTTTCAAAAATTCCAATCTTTTGTGATAATACAAGCACCATATGTCTAACAAAGAATCCAGTTCAACATTCTCGTACAAAACATATTGACATTCGACATCATTTTATTCGTGATCACATTGAGCAAAATGATGTTGAACTTCACTATGTTGACACCAAGAATCAAATTGCTGATATTTTTACAAAACCACTAGATGAATCTACTTTTACTTGTTTGCGTGGTGAACTTGGCATGATTGAGTTGTAAACATTAGTCAAATACTCTCGTACATATTTGTCAAATTGAGGGGGAGTATTATTAATGTGAGCATTATAATGTCGGATAATACAAATTAATTGTATTTATCCATAATTATGGCTCAACATTCATTTATGTGCTAAATATTTTAAATTTTAGGTGAGATGAGGAGAGCCATAGAGAGTCGCGGGATGCGGATTCTTAGATTATGTTTTTGTTATTTTTTGTTTATTTTATCTTTATGCATCATTGTATAAAAGACTTGCATTTACTAGTGGATATTTTACCTGTTTATTTGTCTCTCTTTATGCTTATGTCTTTTTGATTATCACAAAAAGGGGGAGAATTTATTTGGTTAAAATTGCTATTAATTCAACCTCTTAGACTTGTTATTTGATTAAGGGGGAGTTATTTAATAACCATTAGATTATGTTGATTATTGTTTCTCAATTTTTAACCAAGTTTTGTGATCATCAAAAAGGGGGAGATTGTTACGCCTTAAACGCATACAAATCTCGAGGATGAGATTAATGTTTTTAATGCTGTAACATATCCCAAAGTTTTTGTTTTGATGATACCAAAACTTGGATTAAAAATGTACTAATGTTTTATATTGAGGCATGCAGGAAATTAAGAACAAGGTTACGTTCGGAAGATCCGAAATTTGGTTCGGACGTTCCGAAATTGTGCAAATCAGAAGCAAATTAGAAGCTGTTCGGAAGCTGCGAGGAGCGAGTTCGGACGGTCCGAAGACGTGATCGGACGTTCCGAACACAAGCAATCAAATCACTTCAATTCGGAGACAATTTGATCTGACTGATTTGATTGAGTAGATTTCGGATGCTACGATGGACATGATCGGAAGCTACGAAGTGTTGAAGATTTCAAATCTCCGGAAACGCGGGAATGTTCGGACGGTACGAACTGGAGTTCGGACCTTCCGAAGCTGTTCATACACTGTCTGAAAGAATTGTTCGGAAGAAACGGAGTTTGATCGGTCCCTCCGAAGCATATGTTCGGACCCTACGAAGTCAAGATCGGAAGATCCGAAGTCATTCCAGAAATTACGCAAATTGATTTCAATCACATCGGACGTTCCGAAGTATAAACAGAAGATCCGAACCTTGGCGTCCAAGACTAGTATAAATATGCCTTTGAGGATGCATTCTCAATCATCCCACTCCACTCTCTCTTGTCTCTTACAAAGCTTTCTACTATCTCTTGTGTGCGTTGATTAAAAGAATTGTAATATCAAAAGAGTTGTAGAAAAAGAGTGAAAGTAATACTCTCGAGTGGGTTGTAAAGTTCGTGGCTATCCTTGGAGCCCTCAAGGCCAAGTAGACGCATCGAGGCGTGGTTGTAAAAGCTAGCTTGGAGCTCCTAAAGCCAAGTCGTCATAGTGATACCTCGATCCTCATCGAGAAGGGGAGACGTAGACGATTCTTCGTCGAACTTCCATAAACATCTCTATCCCTCTTTACTTTACGCATTTACTTTACTACGCATTTATTTTACGCACTTACTTTACGCATTCATTTTTATTTGTGATTGTCCCTCAAGTCTTCCGCTTGCAATTTTTTCAAACTCGTTTTAAAAACGCTAAAGGGCTTCAGATTGTTAGAAAATGTGGCCAACAAGACAACTTTTGGTTTGAGCTTTATTGGCTGGACTTTATTGACTCTTACGTAAACAAAATTTTTATTTTAATAATATTTTATGATTTTATTCAATTATTACATTTATTTTCATCTATATATCAATGCAAACTGCATAGATAAAATCTTTGAATATACTATAAGTACCATTAGGTCCACAAGTCTACCGGATCATGAAATTTATTTGGAAGTGTAATGTATATTTGAAATTTTTTTTAGTCGATTCATCCATCTAAAACAAGGATAAAAGTTGTTCAAGCTTGAAATTAGTATATGTGATGTAAACGTCAAGTTTCATTGGTAAGAGAATTGGGAGACGTCCATTCACACAGATGGTGCTCATTTGATGAGACACTGAATAGCCCTGCTTCGGAATTTCAAGTTGTTATCATTATCGAGTGGAATAGTCCGTGGTTATAGTTGTATACCATTAGTTCTTAGAACAGGGACAACATGGAGAATCTTTGTACTAGCATGCACTTTGATCCATTTACCGCCTCCATTGACGGTTCTCAGGTGGAGAGGTTGGGTGTAGTTTTGAAATAATTAGGAGTCAATGTATTGTACTCGAGGATTCAGGGATCACCTACGGTTGTCGATATCCTATATGATCTGATGAGTTAATAGTACAAGAAATATTTGGCCAGAGAAAGACATATGCATTATGGAAATGTGTTTCCTCACTATTATTGCTCCAAGATATATCATATCTTTATAAAATTTATTTGCGACTCTTGATGTACCAAAAATTGCAGATTTGATCGGAATATATGATTTGAAGGGACCGTACTGTATGCTAACCATAACTTACTGATTCTTTCAGGCACTATTATTGATACCTAGGAGATCATGAGACGACGCTATTAGACATTCTTGTTATGATCTGATGGGTGTAATCAGAATTAAGTTCAAACGTTCTTGATCACGTGGTTGATGAATGTGAGAAACATAGTCAAACTGGGCTGATGGATCCACAAATGTTGTCAAGGATAATGCAATTACGAAGGAGGAATCGACAAATAGCACCAATAAAAGTCAAGAGCCATCAAAGAAAGCCCAAATCATTTGCAACTAAGCTCTTTTCTTGTATAGTTTGTGATCACCATTGATCCTGTCGTTCTATTTGTGTTCCACAATATGCCATATTTGATCATATATTTCATTTCTCCATATAAATTTAATAATGCATGATTATCGAATATTTATTGAGATCCAAACTAGGGGTGGATTTTCGGTATACCGTGGCAAAAATATCGATATCAAAAAATTCATACCGGTACCGATACCGAAATTCCGAAATTTTTCTATGGAAAAAATTCACACCAATACCATAATTATACCGAAAAAAAATTCGATATACCGAAAAAATGTGGTATACCTAAAAAAATGTCGGTACGGTATGATTATTTTTCGGTAATTTCGGTATTTTTCCCACCCCTAATCCAAACAATCGAGCATAATATATTTGGTTGATTAAAGATGTGCATGTGCGCCTGAGTGTTTTAAATCTTGAATAGCTTAAATTATTCGTAAAGTTGTTTCCGTTTATATTCTAAGCGTTTATGAATATTTAACGATTTATGTGATTAGATACCATTCTTGCATGACAAAGATTATTTGATATTGTCTTCAAAGATGTTCAAATTAGTGAAGTTGTTGATTATTTAATCAATGATTAAGAGTTTGATTCTCCTTAGGACCCACGAGAAACCAATAAATAATAGTTGAAATTTATGATTTTTGAGAAAGTTTTAATGAATTAAATCTCATAATTTACAGTTTTATATTTAATAATGTCTAAATTAAAATAGAGGACAGATAATATCAAAGGAGGAAAAAAAAAGATGGGCGACTCCACGCGAATTTCAATTTCAAAATAGAAAAGAATATTTGGAACTCAATCTGTAGACATTTTTGTCGGAAGAGATCCCTGCAGCGAAACCACCGGTCGCCACCGCAGCCAGTCTCCGTCGTCGCCACTTTCACCATCATCACTGCGAAATGTCGGAATTCCAGGATTTGGAATCCCAAGACTCGGTCCGCATGCCGTGGAACGTCCTCCCGGGAACGAAGGCCGAAGCAGCAAACTGCCTAATTCCAATCTCCGCTATTTACACCCCCTTAAAACCACTCCCTTCCACCACCCCGCTCCTCCCATATTCCCCTCTCCGATGCCGCAATTGCCGATCGGTTATCAACCCGTTCTCTATCGTTGATTTCTCTTCCATCAACAAGATCTGGATCTGCAGTTTCTGTCTCAACCGAAACCACTTCCCGCCGCATTACCAGTCGATTTCAGAGACAAGTTTGCCTGCGGAGCTCTTCCCTCAGTATACTACCATTGAGTACGAGACTTCGGCTCCCAATGAGAAGGTTCAGTCTGGTAGCGGTAACGTTTTTTTGTTGGTGGTAGATACTTGTGTTATTGAGGAGGAGCTAGGATTCTTGAAATCCGCTCTTTTACAGGTTTGAAATCATTCTTCCACTTTACTTAGTATATATGTTTGGTGAATCTTATGGATTCTTGATTAATTAAGTTTAATTATTAGTACGTAAGTTGTAATTGATAGTCATTAATCAACTTCTGTCCGATTATTATTTGAGCTGTAATTTGTCCAGAGTGGAGATTAGTTTCTTCTTGGGGTGTACAATATAATTGGTCACCTGCATTTGATGCCTATTAGCGAATTCAAATACTTTGATCTGAGTAGTAGTCATTTAAGTTTTTAGCTAGCTTTTCTCCAATCAGTTTTCTTATAAGTTATTCAGTGGAAGTATATTCTCTATTTCTCTTTCTATCAATTTAAACCTGTTTGCGTGTTGGGAAATGCAGGTGTTGGGAATGGTCGCAGAGAATTGTTTGGTTGGGCTGATTACTTTTGGAACATATGTGCATGTTCATGAGCTGGGATTTGGGCAGATTTCAAAGGTTCACGTGTTCAAGGGTACAAAGGAGGTAACTAAGGATCAATTGTTGGAGCAGATGGGTTTCTTTGCAAAAAGGCCGAGGCCGAGTACTGGGGTTATTGCAGGAGTAAGAGACGGGCTGTCCCAGGAGAGCATTTCCAGGTTCTTATTGCCTGCGTCTGATTGCGAGTTTGTTCTTAATTCGGTATGGTTCTTAAGCATGAAATTTCTTTAAATTAATCTCTCTTCCTGAAGAACAATGTTACGAGTTCGCTGAAATGATTATATCATCTTCTCATCTGTAAATCAATGCTAGAATTGGGAAAATTTGTGGGTTTATAATCAAGTATACGTGTGTTGATGAACATATTAATTGTTTCCTTTTTGATTTATGCTCTCATTGCCTTTTTTATTCAACGAAGATGATTTGTTTGCAAGATATTGGAGGAGCTCCAGAAAGATCCTTGGCCAGTTCCGTCAGATCAACGAGCTGCTAGGTGCACTGGCACAGCTTTGAGTTTGGCTGCTCATTTGTTAGGAGTATGTGTCCCTGGTTCTGGTGCTAGAATTATGGCATTTTTGGGTGGTCCGTCAACAGAAGGATCAGGAGCTGTAAGTCTTTCTCCATACAATTGCCATGCATATTCTCCTAATTTTTTTGCTTAGCCAAAGTACATAATGGATAATAATGAATATATATGAGACAAACAATGAAAATACGTACATGAGTAGTCTGTGGCTGTCTTACTTGAGTAAAGCTTATTTTGTGACTTTGTTCTCGAAATTGTTAATGTAAAGCTTTAATTTGTATTATGTATCTATAGAGCTAAGTTCATGTTTTGTTCCTTATGGGGAATTTTGCAATTATTTCTCATGAACATTGTCGTAACACTCAAAAGTATTTTACTAAGTTAAAAAAAATGACCTGTTTATGTCAGGGTGTCTTCATAGGCACAAGTATCGGATGATGTGTAAAATTTCTTGTTTACCGAAGAATTTGCCCGTGTTCCTTCATACTGGACCTTTTAATATCTCGTCGAACCTTTATTGCCTCTTAACCAAATTGGATTCTGCTTTTGGTTCATGCTCTATCAGACTCGAAATTCTGTGGTTTATTCGTAAATCTTACATCGTTCTATATTTAAGGATCACATTGCCCAGTGAAAGAGGTTAAAATTTGATAGTCATTGGTCTATTAGACTAGAAATGCAGGAAAACGTAAATTACGTTTTTGTTCCACTACTGCAAAAATATTGGTATCTTAATATGAAAAACTGAATTCTGGATGAGATTCAGAAGTCATTCTTTGGATTCTCAAGGGACCAGATTTTTTGTGACATGACAATATATTTATTTGTAGATTGTGTCAAAAAATCTTTCCGAACCTTTACGTTCTCACAAGGACCTGGACAAAGATTCTGCTCCTCAGTATCACAAATCAGTGAAGTTCTATGAAGGACTTTCGAAGCAACTTGTTCATCAAGGACACGTGATTGATGTTTTTGCCTGTGCTCTTGATCAGGTATTACTGGTCTTGGTGACTACATGTTAGATCAGCAACCCAAGTCCATTTTCATTTTTATATGTATTATTCTTGAACAACTCTCATTAAATATGTTTTCCAAAAACAGTAAGATGTGAAGTGAGAGGTTTCTTTCCCAGTAGAGGGAGCAGTGTTCCAGAAAAAATCAAAAGCTAATTCAGATATAAGATGTCTGAAGTCCCATAAACTTACGATCTAGCTAGAGACAAACATGTATATAATTTCACATTGAGGTTCTTGCTTTGTTGTTGCAATTGCATATCTACTTCTGAAACTTGGAATAAACCATAAACATGAGACACAATGCTTATGAACAAACAACTAGTGGTCATTTTCTCCTTTGGTGGAGTAATTTTACTTATTTTCTGGGGTAAATTCACTGTTTTGTTATTCTATGAACTGTCTTCTCGGTAACATGTTTTTTTAACCGAATATGTGAATATGATACAAAAATGCCAATGTATTTGGTGGCCTCATGACTATTTTCTATCTCAAGAAACGCCATTGCAATTTTAGTTGCTTTTCATTTGTGTGGTTACTTTAGTTAGATATCTAGTAGAAATGACTCTAGGTTTTCTTTTGTTTACATGGTTGTCGTATGCTATACTTGGCTGTTTAACTAATGCAATTTAGAAATAAAATGAATAAGTGCTATACTCTATGTAGCACGGATACCTTGAAATTTTTTTTTTTGAAGTATCGGATACGGATACGACACGGATACGGATACGATACGCGGATACGCGTGTCGGATACCCCAAAATCCGTGTCGTTGACTTTGTTCAGGGTTGACCAGTCGGATACGTTTTGGACACGGCGAGGACACGCCATGGATACGGCGTGGATACGTTTTTCGGATACGTTTGGGCAAAATTGTAAATTTTTAGAAGTTTTATGGGTTAATTAAAAAAATTAAAATTGCTAAGGACTAAAAGAAAAATACTTTAACATATATTGGGCTGGGCTTTTAAATTCCAATATACATTTGTCGTCTCTTTCTTTCTCTTTCTGCTGAAGCCTCTCAACGTGATATCGCGTCGCCCTTCTTCTCTATTTCTGCCACTGCTACTGCTGCCGCCACCGTTACCGCTGTCGTCGCCGCCGCCGTCGCCGCTGCCGTCGCCGCATATTACATCTATCTCTATGATTTTTACTTTTCAATACTAAATTTATATGAAGTATAAATATATATAATTTTATATATATTTTAATGATTGTCGTATCTTAGCCGTATCGTGTCTTGTATTTTCAAAAATTGACGTATCGCCGTATCCGTATCGTATTCGATACGATACTCGTACCCGTATTCATGCAACATAGGCTATACTTTTGCTGAACAACTGGTATCCTTTTTTGTTTGACCTTTGCAAAACTCTGTGTTACTCCATCCTTTGCTGTTTACCTTATTTTTAGCATTTCATTTTTTAGCTGCTTTTCTTTATTGAGTAGATCTTATGCTAGAATTAGATTTACTGGACGATTGAATGAGTTAATCTGAAAAAGCTGTTGGTTTATGCATAAAATTGCTTGGAACATATGGTATGTCCTTGGCCTTCTGGTGTCAATTTGAAGAAAACAAGTACCTGATCAATTTTTTTATACTCAATTTGAAGCAAGCCTGAAGTTATTTCCAACAGCTGAACAAATCTTTAAAAAACTGTAGCTTGACAGAAGTTTTCCAGAACTGCCTGCTGTTTTGGTTTTTTTTTGTGGTATGCCCTTGGTGGATGTCTCCTCGGCTCTTTTAAATTCTCATTTAAACGGGTTGTTTGGGTTCTCTATTGGATACAAATTAATTCTCATAACTTTTGATCTTTTTTTTTTGATAGGAAACTAGCAATTTATTAGGACTTATAGAATTTTGATTACAAAGGAAGTGGATGAGTCATCCACCGAAGTAGTTCAAATAAATTCCGTAGGATTTTCAATAGAAAATGAAACGCCAATCCCTAACTAGATTAGATACAAGTAGATGATGAAACGATGGTACTGTAGTAGTCCATGTCGCCACTTTGAATCTAATCTTATCCCAAAGTTCCTCCGAGGACTCTTCTTTGTCGCTGAAAATTCTGCTATTGCGCTCCGTCCATGTCGACCAAAAAATGCAGTGCACAATGATATACCAGAAAAGCCGACCTTCCCTGTTGTTAAGAATACCGTTTTCCATGACCAACATTTCTCTCGCCGATTTTGGGAAAACCCACTCGAAGCCCAATTGTTGCATGACCCTGATCCAAATGCGTCTTGTAAAAGAACAATGTAGCAGAAGATGATCTTGATTCTCCTCATTCTTCTTGCACAAGATACACCATTGAGGAAAAAGAACCTGATTTGGCTGTCGCTTCTGTAAATTGTCACAAGTTTGCAATTTTCCCAAAGCAACTATCCAAGAAAAAACCTTTAACTTTTGTGGAATTGGTACTTTCCAGATGTTAGCGTAGAATGGTGAAAATTGATTATTTGATACAGGGAAGAAGGAATAGTATAGAGATCTAACAGAAAAAACGCCCGACGAGTCCCCTAACCACACCGTGGAGTCAGAGGAACCTACACTCAAAGAGACATGCTCTAAAATTCCTAAGAGGCTAGTAAACTCACTCAACTCGACCTCATTCAACCCTCTTCTGAACCTCACATCCCAATGGTAGACCGAAGCACCCTGACTATCAGCTACCGAATAAAACTGAGCAATAGGTTTGTTAGTATACGAAGACAAAAGAAAAAGATTGGGAAATTGATATTTGAAAGACATCCCACCCACCCATCTGTCCTCCCAAAATCTCAAAACATTCCCTCCCTTAAGCACGGTACCAATGAAGTGTTTACTGGAAGAATGGGACCGAGTAATAAACTTCCACGGGCTCCTGAAAGTCGAAGTCCTGGCATCCCTGATATCCCTTCCATTATCTTCGAAACCGTATATGCTTCCCACAACTCTTTTCCACATAGAATCCTGTTCAACCGCACATCGCCACCACCACTTCCCTAACAGCGCTTTATTCCTCAGCCGTATGCTGCCCAAACCTAATCCTCCCAATTCTTTCGGTTTGCACACTTGAGTCCAGTTAACAACATGACAATGAGCCTCCCCATCCGCACCATCCCAAAGAAAATTCCTCATTAAAGTTTCCATTTGCTTCGCTACTCGTTGAGGCACCATAAAAAGTGACAAGAGGTATGTAGGCTGAGCGCTTAGCATTGAAGAAATCAAAGTTAATCGGCCACCCCGAGATAGAAAAGCCTTTTTCCAGCTTGCCAACTTCGTTGACATCTTGGAAACTACCGGTGCCCAAAATTCCGGCTTCTTGGGGTCACCTCCCAATGGTGCCCCGAGGTATATGATCGGCCACTGTTCTTTCTTGCACCCCATCCTTTCAGCTAGCTCATTGATCTCTTCATCAGAATGGTTCAGACCGAGCAAGGAGCTTTTATCAAAATTTATTTTCAGTCCCGATTTTGAGCAGAAAGTTTGTAGTAATTCAACTATGGTGATCAAGTGACCTTCGTTTTGGACGAGGAATAGAGTATCATCCGCGAATTGTAAGTGTGAGATTTCTACTTTATCTTTCCCAACCTCAAGTCCTCTCACAGCGTTTGTTGATTTAGCATTATCAACCAATCTCCCCAACCCATCGATAACTAAGTTAAAAAGAAATGGGGATAGGGGGTCTCCTTGCCTGAGGCCCCTTTCCCCCATAAACTTCCCTCTTGGTCTACCGTTAATGAAAACTGAAACTCTTTATTATTTCCAATCCAGTTGACTATCTTGATTTTGATTTTCTCCCAACACTCTTCTGCACTGTCCTCCAAGTCTTCAAAGATTCTTCTATTTCTCTCTAGCCAGATGCCCCAGCACATGCCATGGATCACCACCCTCCGAAAAACTCTCCCTCTTTTTCCAACCCACTGTCCAAGATCAGTATTGTACAAATCTTGGGTTGTCTCCGGTGTTACCCAAACAAAGTTCAATTCATTCAAGGCTCTTGACCACAATTCAACAGCAAGCTTACATTGAATTAGCAAATGATCCTGCGTATCCGACTCATTACGACACAACACACACCAACTGGGACAAAGAGCACAGTTAGGCCATCTCTTTTGCATAAACTCTGATGTAGGTAATTTCCCAAGTCCCAGGAATAACCATTTGACACAATGTCGAAAGCGAAGAAGTAAGATATTTGCAAGTTACAAGCTGAACTTAAACGAAACAAAGAAGGGAAACAAATCCCGGAAAGCTACATCCCCCCACCAAACATCCTCCCAAAACCTGATTTTAGACCCCCCTCTAACCACTAAACGCAATAGTCGCGGGTAAGTTTTAGAGATAAATTTCCACGGACATTTAAACGTTACATTCGTCGCCAACCCTGCATCCCAACCATTTTTTTGTAACCCATATTTACTCTTTATTATTCTTTTCCACAACGGTTCGTTCTCAACGTTGAACTTCCACCACCATTTTCCCAAAAGCGCTTTGTTCCTCAAGCAAATGTTTCCGATACCCAGTCCTCCTCTCTCTTTCGGTCTACAAACTTGTTCCCACCTTACCATATGACAATGTGATTCACCCTCGTTTCCATCCCACAAAAAATCCCTCATTATCTTTTCGATCTTGCCCGCAACACCTTTCGGTACCCTGAAAAGTGACAGAAAGTATATAGGCAAAGCATTCAACACCGCAGCAATCAATGTTACTCTTCCCCCTTTGGACAAAAAAGCCTTTTTCCACGTTGCCAATTTTCTGTTAAACCTGATCATGATTGGTTCCCAAAAAGACACTTTCAATGGATTGCCCCCTAAAGGAACTCCCAAATATGTAATTGGCCATTTGTCCCTTCTACAGCCAATACTCTTGGCTAGAACCTCCTCATTAACCTCATCCTGACATAAGCCCAGTAAAGCATTCTTATTCCAATTGATCCTAAGTCCAGACATATCACAAAACAACTTCAAGATTTGAACCAAAAAGTTTAGGTGTTCCTCCTTATGCACGAAAAATAACGTGTCGTCTGCGAACTGTATATGTGATACTTCCACCTTTTCTCGGCCCACTTCGAACCCTTTGATTAAGCTCGCATGTTTTGCTTTATCAATCAAACTTCCCAAAACATCGACTACCATGTTGAACAAGAAAGGTGACAACGGATCTCCCTGTCGAAACCCTCTACTTGCTTTAAATTTCCCCCTCGGTCTCCCATTGATCATGATGGAAAACGAAACATTAGATACGCATTCTCTTATCCATCTTCTCCATCTATCTCCGAATCCCTTTTTCCGAAGCACGAAGTCCAAGAAATCCCACTCCACATTATCATATGCTTTTTCGAAATCAATTTTCAAGACCCAACCTTTCTTTTTCTTCTTCTTCCCTTCTTCCACCAACTCATTAGCAATCAAACAACAATCCAAAATTTGTTTTCCTTCCGTAAAAGCATTTTGAGATTCGGACAATGTGTGAGACAGAACTTTTTTCATCCTTGTAGCCAACACTTTTGCAATTATCTTGTATAAGCTCGTTGTGAGGCTAATTGGTCTGAAATCTTTAACCCTTAATGAATCATGTTTCTTTGGTATCAAACATATATACGATTCGTTTGTTATCCCATTTATGACCCCCCCTTCATAAAATTCCTCGAAAACCTTCATTAACTCCCCCCTTGACCACTTCCCAGCAATCCTGATATAGTGCAAATGTATAACCATTAGGCCCCGGTGCTTTGCATCTGTCACACTCGAAAACAGCCTTCTTAACCTCTTCCTCGAGAAATGGTTTTTCAATTTCAGTCCTCAAATCGACATTGATAGATCTCCATTCTACACCTTCAATCCCAAATCTTTTTACATCCCTTTTACTGTACAAAAGCTGGAAGTATTCTAGAATGTATTTGATTATTTGACCTTCATCCTCTGTAACCACCCCATCCTCCTTTTCCAACTTACTAATTATTCCTTTGCTTCTTCGGTGATTAAGTAGAGTGTGGAAGAATTTTGTGTTGTGATCTCCATCTTTTAACCAATTTATCTTTGCTTTTTGATATAACATTCTATTTCGTCGACACATCAACTCTTCCATCTCGCATTTTATCAGTTTTTTTTCATTCACCCCCTCTGCATTCTCCCTCCCTTCACCCTCTATCTCATCCAAAGTAATAATTCTGTTTTTCAGTTCGGCCTCCCTTATCTCAGTCTTCCCAAACACCTCGCCATTCCATAACTTGATCTCTTCCTTAACGGACTTGAGTTTTCTCATAAATTTATAACCCTTTCAACCTTGAAGTTGTGTGCTATTCCACCATCTCGAAAAATTTTCTTTAAAACTCTTATGTTTCAGCCAGATGTTCTCGAATCTGAATGGAATCGGCCCCCATTTAATTTTTTGTGTATCCAAAACAATTGGAAAATGATCCGATGTTATTCGAGGCAGAACATATTGCCTATGGCATGGGAAAAATTCCATCCACCCTCCCAAGAACAAGAATCTGTCAAGTCTGCTGCATATCGGTGTTGCCCTCAAATTTGACCATGTAAATTTCGCATTGAGTAATGGGGGATCAATCAATTCTAATTCCTGCACCAACATTTCAAAGCAATCCATACTTGTTGTCTGAGTGTAGCTGTTTAATTTCTCGTTTAAAGATCACACAATATTAAAGTCCCCTCCCAAACACCATCTATTCCCACACAATACTCGCAAACCCGCCAATTCGTCCCAAAAAATATTTCGTAATCGTGCTTTACATGGGCCATATACTGCAGTAAACCACCAACTTCCTATGTCTTTCTCCTTTTCAATAGAAACTGAAACCGTAAATTCCCCAATCAAATTATCTTTGATGTACACCACTCTTGGGTCCCACATGACCAAGATCCCACCCGATCTACCAATTGAAGGTAGATGAACCTATTCAACAAACCTTGATTTCCAAACACTGGATATGAAGCTTCTGCCAACAACTTCTTTTTTCGTTTCTTGAAGAATAACTAGGTCCGGCTTTTCCTTTCGTAGCATATCTCGAATGAATCCCCTCCTCGTTGCCGAACCTCCCCCTCTTATGTTCCAAGAAAGAATTTTCATCAAAAAACCTTTTCTCCCCTTACACTTTTGCCAACCGTATTCCATCCATACCCCATTTCCACCCTTTGTACTCCCATCATTTCTAAACATCCAACATGTTTTTCATGATCAGTCAGTATCATATTCCCCTCACTGTTGTTATCATTGCCGTGGATTTTGATCTCCGCCATACCCGACTTATCACCAACCATTTTATCTTCCCTAACCTCTAATACCCTCCCCTGTCCCGAGACTCGATTGAATGAAAAAGACAAAGAAGGATCAAGTGAAAGTTTGTGTACCTGGTTATGAGAGTGAATATTTCTGTTGAGTACCTTATCAGAGTTTGTTGCGAAAAGATCTCCTATGTCCTCCAGTCCCAAAGTGGTGTGTGTCGTCGCGTCCGAGCTGTCTGAAATATGAGTTTCGACGTCACTGTAATCGCTATCCTCGTCCGACGCAATATCTCGATCCATTGTGGAATCCCTGTCCTCCCATGTACCATCCTGTCTTCTATTCGATGGTGTATCATCCATCCGCCGTGTGTTTGTCTTTATCACATCATCATCCTCTATGATAAAACCACCACAATTCTGCCTTGCTTTTTTCCTTGTGTAAACCACGTCGAATATCCTTTCTTGTTTGCATGTATCATGAAAACAACCATTTTGCTGTGTTTTTTCATTGTGCTCTCTGTTCATGGAATTCACCAATCCCTTCTCAAAATGCTCCACCCCTTTCGGACTAACCCTTTTGAGAATGCTGATATGTTTTCCCCCGCACATTGGTTCTGACCCAATTGATTTAGGACCCCCAATCCCTCTCCTTCTCGCTCTGAGGACGCTTTCCTGTTGATTTCCAACAAACACTTCCATTCCTTGAATGACTCGAGTACTGCTGTATTTCCGTTTTTGGTACATCGAAGGAGTTTCTCCCCCCAATTCCGTCTCTGTACCATTTATTTTCTGTTGGCCAGCTTCTCCTTCAGTTATTTTCTAACTGTTATTTGTTGTGTCCTCTTGATTCTTCTCTACACAAACTTTTTCCAAAAGTCTTGTATCATTAGCAGCATGTTTTTTCACTCTTCCCCAGCCAGCTATCTTTCTTGCACCATCAACTACTACCTGTGCATAGGATCTTTGTTCGTATATATCATACGCTGAAATGTTGATCGAATCAACATAAATGCGAACTGTCAGAGGACCGCGTGGTGTCTGTATTACCAAAGAGCTATTAATGAATCCCCCTTCTAGTCCCACCACTTTGATTTTAGCAGCTGCCAAATCCTTGAAGAAAATTGTATCTTGACTGATATCCACCAATCCACCTAAACTGTCCACTATGTTTTTGAGCACTTCTGTTGTCCACATATCTCATGGTAAACCAATAATCCTGATCCAGCTGTTGCAGCATTCCCAGACTTCCTTTTCCGTGTCGATGTCACTCCTCCATTTTTCAAAAGTTAAGGAGATCCTTTTCTCCAAAAATCATCTATTAATTTTCAAGCAGAAATCATAATCCTCCCCGCTATTTGGCCACCACATTTGAAAGGGAAGATCTCAATCTTCTTCTTCACCGCCTTACCAATTGCTTCTGTTACCATTACCCAAGAGATATTGACGCAGTATTTCGTAACAATCAATGCTTTATTCCACTCTTTACTCGAACACTGTCGAAATTCTGAACGGGCATCAATGTCCCCTGACCCTGTAAAGCTTTGACTTGTCTTACCACGATACATAGATTGTTGAATTTGCTGTTTACCCTTTTTTTGGTTTGCTATTTTGATTGTTGTGTTGATCAAAAATTTATCAACGTAAAACACTAAAAGCACTAGAACAAGAGATAATATTTTTCATTCATTCATAATAATATTGAAGATACAGACTTCTCTATTTATATTGTAGGTTACAAGAGATAAAATAGGAAATAATAAAACTAATTAATCACATCCTAAAATATTGCAATTACTCTAACAATTAGCCTAAGATTATTAATTAATCACATCCTAAAATATTGCAATTACTCTAACAATTAGCCTAAGATTTCGATAGACTGCGTCAACACTCCCCCTCAAGCTGGATGGTAAATGTTGTACATCCCAAGCTTGTCAATCGGTCTTTCGAACATAGGCTTGAACAAAGCCTTTGTTAAGACATCAGCAGTTTGTTGCGACGTAGGAATATAGGACACTTCAAGTATCCCCTTATCAATCTTCTCCTTTATGAAGTGCCGATCAATTTCAACGTGTTTGGTACGATCATGGTGAACCGGGTTGTGAGTAATAGCTATGGCAGCTTTGTTGTCGCATAGGATAAGCATAGGGCTCTTTTTCTCTATTTTCAATTCTTCCAATGACAGTTTGATCCAAAGAGCTTCACAAATTCCAAGAGCCGCTGATCGAAGTTCTGCCTCCGCGCTACTTCGTGCAACAACTGATTGCTTCTTGCTTCGCCAAGTAACCAGATTTCCAAAGACAAAGGAGCAATAACCAGACGTGGAGCGTCGATCATTTGGGCATCCAGCCCAATCGGCATCAACAAAGACTTCAACACACCTCTTTTCTTGCTTTCTAAACATGAGACCACGGCCCGGAGTGCCCTTTAAGTACCGTAATATCCTGGTTGCAGCATCAAGATGACCTTGGTATGGTGAGTGCATAAATTGACTAATGCAACTCACAGGGAAGGAAATATCCGGCCGGGTGTGCGAGAGGTATATCAATCTGCCTACTAACCGTTGAAATCTCCCTCTGTCGACAGGTGTATCATCTGGTTTGGCCTCGAGTTTGATGTTCGGATCCATGGGGGTATCTGCCGGTCTACAACCCATCAATCCGGTATCATTGAGTAAGTCAATGACGTACTGTCGCTGTGAAACACAGATTCCAGCCTTGCTTCTAGCTATCTCCATTCCGAGAAGGTATCTCAAGTGACCGAGGTCTTTCATTTCAAAAGAAGTGGCCAATTTCTTCTTAATTCGCTCTATTTCAGTCACGTCATGCCCGGTGATTATAATATCATCAACATATACAATAAGAATAGCAATCTTATCCTTGACCCGATGATAGAACAATGTATGATCACAATGAGCCTGTTTGTACCCGAGAAGATGAACAATGGTGGAAAATCTGTCGAACCAAGCTTTCGGGGACTGTTTTAAACCGTAGAGAGCTTTCTTTAGCCGGCAAACCTTGCCGTTACTTCCCTAATTGTGAAAACCGGGTGGTAGGTCCATGTACACTTCCTCAACGAGATCGCCGTTGAGAAACACGTTCTTGACATCGAGTTGGTGAAGTGGCCAATCCAAGTTTGCTGCGAGAGAAAGCAACACTCGGATATTGTTGATTTTGGCTACTGGTGCAAACGTCTCTACGTAGTCGATACCATAGGTCTGCGTGTATCCCTTAGCCACAAGTCGCGCTTTATATCTGTCAATGCTCCCATCACTATTGCACTTGATGGTGAACAGCCATCTACAACCAACCGGTTTCTTGCCATCGGGTTTCGGAACAATCTCCCATGTCCCATTTTTTCGAGGGCTTTGATCTCGACAAATACTGCTGTACGCCACTTGTCATTGCGAAAGGCGTCATCAATGGTTGAGGGAACGGTGGAATGTGACAGGTTAGTGACCATAGCTTGTAGCGGCTGCGACAACTTAGAATGCCCCAAAAAATGTGAAATAGGATGTTGAGTACATATCCGAGTACCTTTGCGGTGGGCGATCGGGATATCCAAATTTTCCAATTCGGTGGTATCCGGATCGGGCGCTGGGTTTGACTGAGGCGACGCAGAAGGTGCAAGCTCGATATTTTGGTGCTTGCGTCTGCTGTAAGTCGCTGCAAAGCGGTCAGTGGTTCCACGAGGAGGATGAGTTGGTGTTACAGAAATTTCAGTGGGTGGACTTGAAGGTGGAATTGGATTTGGAGCAGGAATAGCAGGCGGATTTTGTGGTATACTGGGTGAAGGCTGCGGATTTTCTGGAATTAAATGTGGCTCCAAGGTGGAAGGAAATCCCAAAAATAATTCTGGCTCTAAGGAAGAGGGAGATTCCTGATTTTGTGGGATTTGAGGGTTAAGTTGGGATGGAGGTGGGATTTGTGACTCTTGTATGGGATTCGGTTCCCATAAATATTCCCAAAAAAAATTTTTGGTACTAGGCGAGGACGTAGGATCGGGAGCAGAATTATGAGGGGAGATGGGAATTGGATTCGGAGTAGGGGGATAGAACGATTGCGATTCAAGAAATGTGACATCCCATGAAATAAAATATTTTCTTTTGGATGGAGAATAACATCGATAACCTTTTTGTGTAGAAGAATTACCAACAAACATACATTTGTGGCTACGAGGATCCAATTTAGACCTAGAATGATCATGAATATGGACAAACGCCGAACACCCAAACGTACGTAGAGGAAGTTCAGTGAATATTTTGGACTTTGGGAATGATTTTCTGAGGGTATTTAATGGTGTTTGGAATTTTAAAACCCGAGACGGAAGTCTGTTGATTAGGTAACATGCGGTTAAAATAGCATCCCCCCAATATATTTTTGGAACATTGTTTGTGAAAAGAAGAGCGCGAGCGACCTCTAAAAGTGTCGATTTTTCCTTTTGGAAACCTTATTTTGTTGAGGGGTATCAACACATGAACTGTGATGAATAATACCATGTTTTGAAGCAAATTCATTGATTGATGAATTGAAATACTCAGTGCCATTGTCAGATCGAAGGATTTGTATTTGAGTTAAATTGAGTAAGGATCATATTGTAGAACTGTTCAAAAATTTTCAAAACTTCAGATTTGTTAGGAAGGAGAAAAATCCAACAGACACGAGAGTGATCATCAATAAATGTAATAAACCATTTTTTATTAGAAATTGAAGAGACACGAGACGGACCCCACAAATCACTGTGTATGAGAGAGAATGGTCTAGATTCATGATAAAGATGAATGGGAAAAGGTATGCGAGTATGTTTAGCTATCTGACATACTTCGCATACAAACCTATCACAAGAGTGAAACAACGAAGGAAACAAATGTTTTAAATAAGAAAAACTTGGGTGACCAAGGCGTTGATGAAGTAACATTATTTGTTGGGGACGAGATTGATGTGTAGAACCGTGACCACTTGGCAGCACCGAACAGTAGAATCAGTTCGTAGAAAGTGATATAAGCCCGACACCTCAGCAGCACGCCCAATCGTCTTCCCCGAGGCCCGATCCTGAAAAATACACAACTTAGGTGAAAAATTGGCAATACAATCGGAGTCAAGGGTGAGTTTGCTGATCGACAGCAAGTTGTGAGTCAATTGAGGGACAAACAAGACATTCTCCGGACATGTGTTTGGATGCACCTGAATCAATAATCCAACACTCACCAGAGTTACCAGGGTCGGTTACAGAGGAAGAAGTACCGTGCGCCATCAGTGAAGTCGAGGTGGAAAGGAACTGGCCAAGTTGATTGAGTTGTGCTTGAGAGAATGTTGCAGCGGATGATGGTGTGTTGGTATCGGCTTTCATCGGTACGGCTGGCTTGGTGGACTCGGCGTTACGTTGGCTGCGTGGCACCCAGTCAGCTGGCTTGCCGTGGAGCTTCCAACATGTGGCTTTAGTGTGATGAGGTCGGTTGCAATGTTCACAACACAGCTGCGGTTTGCGGGATCCTCGAGCGGCCATGGCAGAGGCATCATGATTGGTGGCAACGGGTATGGTAGCTCCACCGAGCATAATTCGTTTCCTCTGTTCTTCTCGACGGACTTCGGAGAAAATGTTATCAAGGCTCGGCAATGGCTTGATACTCAGAATCCGTCCACGAGCATCATCCAGGGATGGATGTAGGCCGGTGAGGAAGTCATAGGTTTTTTCTTTGGTGAGCAATTTTTGGTAAATCTCACGGTTTGCAGCATCGGTCCACTCAGGTTGAGTGAAGAGGTCGAGTTCTTGCCACAGCTTTGTTAGCGAAACGAAGTACTGAGTTACAGTACCATCTTCTTGTCGCAGATTACGAGAGCTAGTCCGGAGGTCGAACATCTGATTCGAGTCTTCAAGATCTGAGTAGGCTAAGGCAACAGCGTCCCAAATAGCCTTTGCTGTTGGGTAATGGAGGTAGATCTCTGCAATGGAGTCGTCCATAGAGTGAAGGAGCCAGGCCATAACCATGGAATTCTGAATATCCCACGCTGCAAGCGAAGGATCAGATTGGGTTGGTGTCGAAATGGAACCATCAAGGTATCCAAATCGTCCTTTCCCGCGGATAATAAGTTGGACGGAACGAGACCACTGCAAGTAGTTCCGGCCACTGAGTTTAAAGCTGGTAATTTGGAATTGAAGGGAGTTATCAGAAGCACTGAGAACAGGTTGCATCTCTGATTTTTCCATAGATGAAAAAAAATATATTCAAACGTAAAAGGCTTTTATTGCTCTGATACCATAAAAGCACTAGAACATGAGATAATATTTTTCATTCATTCATAATAATATTTAAGATACAGACTTCTCTATTTATATTGTAGGTTACAAGAGATAAAATAGGAAAGAATATAACTAATTAATCACATCCTAAAATATTGCAATTACTCTAACAATTAGCCTAAGATTACTAATTAATCACATCCTAAAATATTGCAATTACTCTAACAATTAGCCTAAAATTTCACTAGACTGCGTCAACAAACACCATGCATCTCCAACCCTCTTCATACCTTCCACTCGGGATTATAATTCGTAGTCTCTTGTTCGATCTCTCATATCTTGTCACTTCAATATAGCTTCCTCTGTTATTGACAAATTTCTGCACAGATACAGCTACTTCCCCCATCTCATTCTGTTAAAGGTTGTAATCGATTTAGGATTGATAATGTAATCACACATTATTTTCCTCAACAGTTAGCAATCTCACGATGTAGTTCCATCATGTAGCTCGCATTCCGAGTTCTTTCTGTCACACAGATGGAATCACCCCTTTTTCCCACTGATATCAGAAATAACTTTTGCTCTATTCTCACTTCTTCTACAGCCTTAGCAACCTGGAACTTACTATTTTCCCTTCTTGACATTTCTGAGTATGGTAAAAGGATTCAGTTTTGTGGATGAACAGCTAGAATCAGTAAAAAACTCAGTGGATATTAAAAGAAATAGGAATGGGTATTATCGGGATGAAGAGAAAATGTAAGTCGCCGATATGGTTAGAATCGGAATTGGTCGGAAATGGTCGATGATAAATGGCCAAGAGCGGCTGATTTCAGTTCTTTAGTAGCCAACCCACTGAAATAACTATCGGAAAAGGTATGCATTTTTGAATTTTCGAATTTTCGAATTTTCGAATCTTTGAAAGGAAGTGATAGTACGAGCGTCGCCGACGGCCGGCGCCGAAGGTTGTGGAGCTGTCGGTCGACAAATCTCAGTAGATGAAGGTGAAGATAGATCGGTGGAGGAACCCTAATGTTCGATGTTTGAAGGTGGGGAGGAGCATTTTCAAAAAATTCTCTCACTATGATTCTCTAGTGCTCTTGTTATTTCATGTTTGAATGTTCTCTCATAATTCCGGTCGAACATTGAGACCTTTATATCCTGTAGAATTTCCTTGTTTCTGGTTTCAATTTGTTTGGACAAGCAGTGATGTTTGCTATGGGCGATTACGATTGATTGATGGTATTTATACTTATGACAAAATTTTAGAGGGGGAGATTTGAGATGGTAACCGGTGAAAATTCCTTGGTTTGGGGTGTAACTGCCTATAATTGGTGCATAATGATGAATGGAAAAAAAATATAAAGACAGAAACACATCAAAAAGTTTAGTGTGCATGACATGTGGATCTTTTTTTAACGGCTTGATATCACTGGCCCAGTTTTCCCAAATTAATTTGAGGGCTTCAGAATGCTAGTTTTAAAAAAATGGTTCATCAATCCATGAAGAGAGAGGTTTTATCTGGTGGATGTTGATTGTTGTGATAGCTGTTGTCATTTCAATGTGTTCTCTAGTTTTTGAAAGTATAAATGTCTTTTTGTTTCACTTGAGGGTTGAAACCCATACCTTAACTTTTTAAAGACTTGGTTCCCCTGTGATCCAGTGGAGGAAACTCATTGATTTTGTGTTTAGCCTTGCATGTATGTGTTATGATGGAACCAATACTCTTCGTTCTTGTTTGACACAACTCTTTGCCAGGTTGGGGTGGCTGAGCTTAAAGTAGCTGTTGAAAAAACTGGTGGACTTGTTGTTCTTGCCGAAAGTTTTGGCCATTCAGTTTTCAAGGAGTCTCTAAAGCGGGTTTTTCTGTGTGATGACCATGATCTTATGCTATCATCAAAGTAAGATCTGGATGTACGTTTTTGGAAAGATCATTTCCATGATGGTTTTTGCTTCTATCAGTATTCTGACGTTGACCTTATAACGACATCATTTAGCATGCTTAAAGGAATAATTTTTATCCATGTTATTTACTTATAATGTGACCTGCAATAGTGTGAATATTTTTATGGGGGCCTGGAGCTTTTCCAAATTATTTTTTGTTTTTAAAGTGTGTTGGATGATCCACCATCAACATTTTTCTTGTGCAGTGGTATATTTGAGATCAATTGCTCAAAAGATATAAAAATTCAGGGAATTATTGGCCCTTGTGCATCACTTGAAAAGGTATGAAATTTTTACATACGGAAGAACTTTCTCCAATCTTCATCAGGTTGATATTAACAGTTTCTGGCTTTGTGCAGAAAGGTCCTCTGTCCTCGGAAACTGTCATTGGCCAGGGAAATACAACTGCATGGAAGTTATGTGGCCTTGACAAAACAACTTCCCTGTGTCTAATATTTGATATTATCAAGAAAGAGAGCCCAGATGTTATTGCTCAAGCAGCAAACAACCAGTTCTATTTTCAGTTCCTCACTTAGTAGGCATCTGAACTAGTTATATTTGATACTTTGTGAGCAAGGCAGATATTTGACTTTTTAAAAATATTCTTTCTTCCCCAGTTACCAGCATGGTAGTGGACAAATGAGACTTCGTGCCACTACCATCTCGAGAAGATGGGTTGCCGGGCCTGGAAGCAAAGAGGTAAGCATATTATCTTGTTTTTCTCTGTTTATTCTCGACAAACTTTCATGTGATTACAAACTGGTGGATGTCTTTTTCTTGGTGAAACTGTTATTTTCTGCTGTAGAAGTGAACAAAAAATTTGCGCTGAAGACATACAGGTATGTAAAAAATTAGGAAATAAGTATTTGTCCAATGGTGTCTAGCAAACTATGTTGTGGCAAGCTCATTTTACCAGCTTAAAAAGCAGTTTGTGCAAGCTATTCTGTGTCTTAGAGAATCGGGAGAATAAGAAATGTAATCTTCTAATTGGAAAAGAATTCTGTACTTGTTCCACTAATCCAATTGGAGATATTTGTGTATTTTCATAATGGTGTCTATTGACATAAAAAACTGAGTCTCCATTCGCTCTTTAGATATTATATGTTACTTCCGAGCAGTACAACATGATTCTATCAGTAAGTGTACACAAAATTTAGTATAATCTAGTTAGATATGTTGTATGATCCAATTTCCCTAATTTCAAACTTCTTAGAGTCTTTTAATCATTTATTTTTCCCCCTTTTCAAGTATGTTGGTACCATTTCTCAGTAATATGTTCAATGTTTCTCGATTGACACATACATTGGCATGACAAAGGATTATAAATCAGGGATTGTGAGCTATGTGCACAGATATTACACTTACAAGAGTTCATCTCCAAATTCTATCGAATGACACCATCAAAAGCCAATTCTGAAACGTATGGGTTATTTTGTTTGCTTTATTCTGCAGGACATAATATCTGGATTTGATCAAGAAGCAGCAGCGGTTGTAATGGCTCGTCAAGTTTCTTTCAAAATGGAAACCGAGGTCCTATACTTGAACCTTTTGTGTTTGAGCTGTTTGTTAAATACATTAGATGGTTGATGGGTAGAAAAATAGTAGGCTGTGGTTTATTACTTGAATTTTACTTAGATTGCGATGACATATTGAAGCTATTTGTTTATCAAGTCAGCCTGGCCGCAGTTTATGATTGCACACGTCTGTGTCTTTGCATTGATTACCATGTTTGCGTTTACATAATTAGATTGGATTTTAATTGAAAGTACTATCAATTAGTTTTCCAAGCTAATTACTTTCTTAGATACTTGAACAGTGATTACTTCTTGATCTTGAATAGACAGTTGACCATCAGGCCACAAATGCTGGCTTGTGAAAAGGAACACTTATTTCTGAAAAATTTCTATGACGGTTTCTAGCTAGATTATTGCTTTTTGGAACAAATTCTATTTTTTCTTTCTGTTTTGTTTCTGTTTTCTGTGACGTCTTGACCTTTCAGAATCAATCCCAAAACTGTGGAATATGTTCGCTTGCGTGGCCATTGCTGCTCATGAGGTTCTTTTTAATTTACTTAGTGTGCAGAATCAATGATTTAAAATGAGGATTTCACAATTCTAATGTCTCAAAATTTATCTATCACTGTCCTCAAAAAAGCCATCACTGATCATGTCTCATTACTTGCGTGCACATAATCTAAGCACATACTTACCTGAATTGAAATCATAAGGGAATTGATTATTCTCTTGTTGACCGACACTTGAAAGTAAACAGAACTAAAGTATATTCTTTGCTGAGCAAAGTATATAAAAAACGGTGATGTTTTTTACATTACTTTACATTTCGGGATGTCTTCACTCTTCAAAGTGCTTTTGCCACCTCGAGCTACTTTCTCGCGCCTTGCAACTTTGGGTGTAATCTTATTCTAGAATATCTTCTCAAACTTAAATGTCTTCGTGGTTCGCACTACCTGCTTGTCTAAGACAACCTTCACAGGTTGAGGTCATGATCAAACTTTTTCCTCATTGTATGGCAGTCCATTTCTCGTGCCAATTTCCATCTGCTTCACAATCGATTTTTCCCTGTTGAGATTGTTGAGCTCAGACCGATTGGTTGTGGGCTACTTTACTAATAATGGTCAAGCTCCCATTGCTTACAGATTGTGCTGTACTTTAGACTGTGTTGATTGCTAGCTCTTGAATAATCTTCCCAAGTACTCAACATTTATACTGGCATGGTGGAATTGTTTAGTGTTGGATTGCTCTGCATAACTTCTCAAGACTTAAAATGTCGCAAGGGGATTGCTCTGCTGTAAACTGTTATTACCCCAACTGCTCAGTACCTAGTCTAGCATATTTGACATTTTCAGTTGCTTACTGCTCGACTACTAGCTCCTTAGCTAGGCACCCAACTTTTCAACACTTAGATTCTCAGGACTCTACATTACCGATTATTCATTTCCATCTTTCCGGGCATTGCTCAATTGCTCATACCTTCGGCCATTGATCTATTCTGGGTTGATACTTTGTATTCTGTCTGGTTTGATACTTTGTATTCTGGTTGACTTGCTGTTCTCTGTTGACTTTGCTTCTTCCAGTTTGCTTCACTTGCATCAAAAAATTTGGGCCCTGACATTTACACTCTTTATTGATATCAGAAGACAAGGAACATGTTATCTGAATTTTTTCCACATTCCGTATTTTCATGTCAATGGTTGCAAGGGGCAATGGATATATTTAACATTGTATGGACAGCTGTTTCCATCGTTATTACTTATTTGGATTTTTTCTGTTCTTTAAAAAAAAGTCTTTATGCCTCGCACATGAGCAAGTACATTTTTTGTTCATCTCGGAGTTTGACATTTGCATTACTTTGTTGTTATGACATAAACTCTTTGTAATAGGTATTTTTTTTCAGGCTGAATTTGACCCCATCAGATGGTTGGATAAATCATTGATTCATATATGTTCCCGATTCGGGGAGTACCAGAAGGATAGCCCTTCTTCTTTCAGTTTATCTCCTAGATTATCAATATTTCCACAGTTCGTGTTTCATTTACGACGCTCACAATTTGTCCAGGTCTGCAATTATTGCCTTTGTTTCCCTTTTGCTGCTTCTGTCTTTGAAAAAGAGCTTTGTCATCAACAAAGACGTAGAGAAGTATAGATATCTTTTTGCTCCCTATCACAAAAATAACTTTTGAAACAGATTGTATGCAACAAGTGACTTGTGTGATCGAGGAAATAAAATCTGAATGTTGTTCATATTATTTTGTACAGGTTTTTAACAACAGCCCAGACGAGACTGCATACTTTAGGATGATTCTGAACAGGGAAAATGTAGCCAATTCAGTGGTCATGATTCAACCTTCCTTGATCTCATACTCTTTTCATTCTGGACCTGAACCCGCTCTTCTTGATGTGACATCCATTGTTGCTGATAAAATCCTTCTTTTGGATTCGTATTTCACAATTGTTGTATTTCATGGATCAACTATTGCTCAGTGGCGGAAAGCTGGCTATCATGAACAGCCTGAGCATCAGGTAAGTTGTTGGCTAACATTATTGAAAATGTGAAAGTGAACGTGTTGTAATGGTCAAACAAGAAATTACCGAAAAAGCTAATGACCCAATTATTTGTTTTGTATAGAATATAGTCGTTTAATGCTTGAACCTTTTTGATTTGCCATTAAAAGAAATGTTGTTGAATTTTGTTGTGGGAATACACTGTAGAGATAATAAAACACAAAGCATAGCTTATGTGTTTTTGCTGTAAAAACCTGCATGAACTATCTAATACCTGGAAGGCTAGAAGACTAGAAAACTTACTAACCTTTCTTTATTTAGATTGCTATTGCTAGGATTGCCTCGTTTAGTTGAAAATAAAAGGATATAAATGTGGTTGGCCGTAGGAAATCTTTCTATAACTAAATCAATATAAATGTGGTAGGCCGTAGGAAATCTTTCTATAACTAAATCATATCAATGATATATTGTAATTACACACACACACACGAGTGTGGAAATCAAAACCAAAGCATTCTACTTGAAGCAAAAAAATTTCTAGTTAGAAACCTTACACAATGTCGCATCAAAAACTATAAGACCAAATCACAGGGTGTTCAACTATGACTACAATTAGGCAGCCATTATATATAGCTAGAAGTGTGGGTTATTTTTCTCGTGAGTAATAAACTAGAATAATTGTGGGAACTGTTTACTTGAAGTCTTGAATGATGACCGAAATGTTATTTTTTTAATTGGATAGATTTTAGAGAAGGCCCGGGTGGGAAATACGGTCAAATACCTATGTCAGAATTTGTGCTGTGATAATGTGGTTTAACCATGAAGGACTTTATTGTATCCCCGATACAGTGCCAAGAGGGCTAGAACTCATTAATCATTTTTAATTTTAATTATAATTATCACATCTTTCATTTGTATGAAAATATATTGGGAGTAATATGGCGGGTTTTCATGTTTTTTGGTGATTAACAGTTTCCAAGCCATTTGGTGCACTGCATACGCTCCTTTGCAAATTTAGATTGGAATATGTTTAATGCGGTAGTTTTTTTAATGCACACACCTTTTATACACATAAATTTATATGATCGATAATAAAAATACTGAAAATAAAGCATCAATTTCGCATCCATGCACACACATCTCAAATGTTCGACCACATTTCAAAAATATAAAAGAAATACTCAAAATATAGCTATTCGGGACATATCCTGACTGATATTTGTAAAGATTGGAACTTGGACCTAACTCAACCCCAAAAGCTAGCTCAAGGGGGGAGGATTGTCCAAGCCAATTTATGGCTTATGCCACTCAAAGGTTATTTATCCAATCGATGTGGGACAATTAATACACCCCTCTCACGCCCAGGAATGAACATCTGGAGCGTGGAGTTTACAAATGACCCAATTATGGGCAGAACGGGTGGCCTAATTATAGGCAGTCCAACACATAACGGTGAAACCCGGGCTCTGATACCATGTAAAGATTGGAACTTGGACCTAACTCAACCCCAAAAGCTAGCTCAAGGGGGGAGGATTGTCCAAGCCAATATATGCCACTCAAAGGTTATTTATCCAATCGATGTGGGACAATTAACAATATTGTACTGGGACACGTACACCAATTGGGAACACACCATAGCAAAATAAAACTTGAGACCTCTTGATGTCTCCTCTTAAGCATTTGACTAAGAAACACCAGCAACACCTGTAATGCACACAACAACACACAAGCCTTTATCTTATTAAGTGGGGTCAGCTATATGGATCATCCTACGCCCTTGTGCTCTGTATCCTATTATATCTTTATCTATATTTAGATAATGCATATCATGCATAGTCGTTATTATCCATCGCTTTTCGTTTTTAATGGGGGTACTAGTCACGGTCTCACATCTCCTAACTGGAGTCCATACCATCTCAGGGGTGTCTTCCACAATTTCTCTTCAATAGTCGCAACCCCAACTTTTTCTCTGATACATTCTTCTTAGCCCATCCATATTTGTGTCCGCACGTCCACCTTATAATCCACATTCTGCGACTCTAATCTTTTGTTCATATGATTGCTTTACCGCCCAACATTCAGATCCATATAAAATTGCAAATCTAACCGCTGTTATGCAGAACTTCCCTTTGAAAAGGATACCTTACGATTACGTAGAATACTAGATGTATTTCTCCACTTCGACCATCCTATTTGTATTCTATGTGATAAATCTCTATCAATCCCCCCATCTTTATGTAAAAATGATCCTAGATACTTAGAAGTCTCAATCCGTTGGCAATTCAACATATCCTATTCTAACTATTGTCTAACTGCTCTAGCATGCTAAACTTAAATTCCTAGTATTTTGTCCTCGCTCTCCTAAGTCTAAAACATTTCTCTTCCAACGTTTCTTGCCAAGTTTGATTTCAAGCTTGGCATTTATTCCTTTACGAGTCTCATCCACCAAGACAATGTCATTTGCAAACATGCACCAAGGTTCCATGTCCTGAATATGTGTGACGAGTTCATCCATGACAAGTGCAAAAAGATAAGGGCTGAAGCTGATTTTCCTGAGGTCCTCACTCTTGTCATTACGTCCTTGTACATGTCCTTGATAACTTCAATATACGCTTCTCTTATACTTTTCTTTTCCAAAACCTTCCACAATTTCTTTCGGCACTCTTGTCATATTGCCTGTGTCAAACTTTGAGTTTGTATTATAGGTCTAATCTATGGTGTTCTGTGAGATATTCTACTGTTGTTTTGGTAAGGAAAGCTGGTATCAAGCCAGAGGACCAGTTGAGCGAAGCCTCTGTATCTGAATAACTAACAGTCGGTATTCTCTAGCCAAAACCCAGTTACTCATTCGCTCTCTCCCCCAATTATTTAATTCAGAATCTAGGCGAGGAAGAATTTGGATTAAATTACGTTAACTACAAGAAAGTGGACCTTGTTGATCATATTAAGACCTTTGGTCATGCAACATTAAGTCGTTTATTCATGCAGTCTTACATCCTCTATTCAATCTTAGAACTGTATTACATCACAGTAACGATTGGCTATGGATGTTGATGAACTAGACTTAGTTTTTGTCTGCTGAAGTCATGACATTTAGTCAGTTGCATATATCCTCAACCTGATACTGCACACTCAATTTTTATGATCTTGTAGGCCTTTGCTCACTTGCTGCAAGCTCCAGGTGATGATGCGGATGCCATAATAAGCGAGAGGTTTCCAGTGCCTCGCTTAGTAATTTGTGATCAACATGGATCTCAGGTGTTTGATTTTATCTTAAGTGAATTTTTAAGTATCATCTTCATCTTTTGGCATCTTATTAGTTAGTAATATATTTTCATAATCAAATCAAGTACTTTAAGCTCAATGTATTGGAGAGTGTGTGTATCTTTTCTTATAGAACTAGAAATATCTGGAGGTACATATCAGATCTGGCGGTCCGCGGTTTGAACCTCTATAATTTTATCTGCTTTTGGCTTTTTGAGCTGTTTGCCTAGTGTTGTTTCTAGAGCTTCTCCGTAACTGAACGGCAGATAGTGGAGTTTGATTGGAGGTCTTAGTGAATCTGTTGATGGATTTTATAAAGGTTGCATTTGAAATGGGTATTTTAAAACCAAGGATTTAAATAATTGATTTTAAATTAATTCTAGTTGAATTGATGGTTTTAAAAGTCATGCTACCTGAATTTGAGCCCATGCATGAGCGCCAACAATGGGTTTCAAATGCATTCGATATTGCTGCCATCTAAAATCCAAATTCCAAATTTCAAATCCTTTTCTCAAATCAAATCCGTCCGGACAAATAAAATCCTTAATCCGAACGCAGCAAAATATTTATTTAAATGCCTTACTGAACTGGATTCGCACAATTTAATCAGATGTGCTTGTGGGTAAATCAACATTCTCTATCTTCAGGCTGATGTCTCTTCTACCCTTTTCATTTAAGCCCCAGTTTACTCTCTGATGCCTTTATCTTTTATTATGCTCCTATCCCACCCAAATTATCAACCAAGTTGGATATTAGTTTTGAAAAAAATAGATGGATTAAGTTGGCGTAATAACAGCTGTTTTTGACTAGAAAAGAAGCACAGGCTTAATATGCTTCCCCTCCCTGGCATGTTTGGAAAGAAAATGATCTCAGTAAAAGGAGTTTGGAGAATTCTGTAGTCAGTTTCTAAATAATTATCCAAATGTGTTTAACCAAAAGAGAAACAAAAATTTATGATCTTGTAGGCCTTTGCTCAGTTGCATTTGGATAATTATTCAAATGGGTTTAACCAGAAGAGAAACAAAATTTTATGATCTTGTAGGCCTTTGCTCAGTTGCATTTGGATGATTATTTAGGAAGAAAAACTTTGTTTTGAACAGTATGTCGGCAAAGACTATTTGAATTATTTTATTTTTTGAGTTGGGGGAGGGAATATTTTGTTACAATTTCGAACTCGAGACCGAAACCTCGTTCCGATTTGAAACCTTGGTGTCAGATGAGCTACAAAGTCACGGTCAATTATTTTATTTTTACTTGAAGTTAGAATTGGCAAATTAAGTTCAAGTGCTTAGGAAGAGGAACTGGATTGAATTATCGCAATTAAAAGAGAAAAGTATCATGCTTGCGACAACTGCATGAGTTTCTTTTGTTGTGCTTGGGTAGGGCAGGCCGAACAAGTGAAATATTTATTTTCCGTTGTTTTAATATATGTGGAACAAGACTACTTTAGACCATCTTCATAGTAACTTGATTTTAAATCTTTATCACCATAAAAATAGAGCATGCCATAACCATGATAGTAATTTGCAGGCTCGTTTCTTGCTAGCAAAATTGAATCCTTCTACAACATATAATTCGGATGCTCCAGCTGCTCCGGGAGGTGATATCCTTTTCACAGATGATGTCAGCTTTGAGGTTTTCTTAGATCACCTCCAGCGGTTGGCTGTTCAGTAAAGCTACTATTGTGCCATCTGAGACCTGTAGTTAGGTGACATACAAAAGATTTTGTAATACATTTTCCTGAATATTGTACAGTAAAGTATATGACAAAGGATTTGGTCCTAAGGTTATCTCCAAACATCTTAGATATTAAAAGAGTCATGTAAGTTTTTTCTTAAATGAGAATAATTTAGATGTTCATGGAATAATTTGATTAATGAATTATGAATCTGACAATATGTATCTAGTTCTTTTTTGTTCTAATTTCTTCTTATATGAAAATACCACTTGCTTCATTTTGTTATTTTTGATGATGCTAATATTATATATTTCAAACTGAGATTGATGTCACGTTACATCCATAAATTTGAACTACTAAATTCAATGTTGGTTGATATAAATCATAATGGCAGGCATAAAAATTGTTTTTTCCTTCTGCTTGCTGCTTTTGTTTTTATAAAGCATAAATCTATATATGAAAAAAAACTTGAATGGAAGCACATATATCTAGTAGCAAACATTGTCATTGCGTTAACGAGTACTCAAATTTAATTTGTTTGTTTGTTTCATTGTTGCATGTGCATCTAACAATTAACGTCAAACTGAACTTTTTTCAAACAAGAGAGCAAGGACATTGAACTCCAAGAACATGTAAGATCATCTTAATGACATGATAGTGTATGTCGTTTATATTCTCATAAATTTATTTTGTTCTTTCAAATCAAGCTTTATATGCTCATTAGATTTACTATGCAGACAATAACATATGTTGCCCAAGAGATGACTCAAACATTGCTTTTTTCCCTCCGTAGTGACAAATTCTGGGGCATTTGCTCCTGCATACTTATATGAGAAATCGCTCCTGCTATGACCACTTATTTACATTTCTAATTAATGAATTAGCTACTGCATTCTTATGCTATGGTTGCAATTGGTTCATTGCTCTTAAAATCAAGGTTTGTTTGGGAGGCTTGGATCTTCTTTGAGCATGGGTTCGCTAATAAATCCTATCTCGTTGGATATAAGCTAGAATATGAAAATTTAGATTCAATAGTATATTAGTATTGTAATTTGGGAACTACTTGGTGCTTGTGACGTACTTCTAGATGCCTGAATTCTTAGATGATTTCAGTATGCCACTGATATCAACTGTACTCCCCGTTGGATAAAGTCTGTCATAGTGCATTAGATAACTTTTATCTTATGGTGTTTTTTTATCGTTTGACATTTGATTTGATAATTGTTGTATGCTAGGTAGTTGAGATGAATAAGTTGATTTTCACATCTCTTATATTGGTCTCCAGTTCTTACTCTTCCCTGTTGCAGATGTTAGATCTGTTGATTTCCTTTCTCTTCTTCGACTTTTGATTTCGGCAGTGTTGAGTGCTCTTCCAATGTACTACATGTCCTTTTTTAAAGTACCATAAGGTGTGGCGATGGTTATGGAGAAGATAATGAGAGATTTTTATGTGACGGCAATGATGGAGATTCACATTGCCATGTGGTCGTGTGGGAACATGTCTGCAAACTGAAAGATAAAGGAGGCTTGGGTATGTGGAATATCTGTTCGAGGAATAAAGCATTTTTGGGGAAATGGTGGTGGAGATGCTCTGTGGAGATGGAGCCGTTGTGGAAAAAGGTTATTAAGAGCAAATATGAGATGCAAGATAATGGATGAGATGTGGGCTTAGCAAGTAATGTTACCTTCAGAAGCCTCTGGAAATTGATTTCTCGAACTTACCCGGTCTTTTAGTGAGGACCGTGGTTAAAGGGGGGATATAATTACATTTTGGAAGGATAAGTGGTGGGGAGATTCATCGTTTAAAGACTTTTACCCAGCTTTGTTTTAGATTCTTCACTTCATAACAAGCCCATTATTCGGTTTATTCACGAGGATGGACATCTTCTTAATTCTTCATTATCATGAGATCTGTACTTCAGAAGGGGTTTGAGCGACGACGAAGTGATTGAGTTGAGTTCTTTGTTAGGGGGCTTAAACAGTGTTAGGATGAATTTTGGGTGTTGCGGACCTTGGGGTTTGGGAAGGAGATTCTTCAGGATCTTTCTAATCAATAGCTTTCCTATTTTCCCTCGCTTTCAATCTATTTGGAAAGTACCGATCCCACATAAGGTTCAAGTATTCTCATGGACCGTTGTTCTGAGAAAATTGCCAACTTATGATATGTTGCAAAAAAGATGGTCTTAGTGTGCTCTCTGTCCGAATTGGTGTGTCCTTTGCCGGTATGAGGAGGAGGCTCAAGATCATTTGTTTCAGCATTGTTCCTTCTCGGCTAGTATTTGGTTTAAAGCTATAAATGAATTGGGTTTTGTTTGTGTTGCTCCGAGATCAGCGTGTGATATGTTTGTTTTAAATATTGATAGTGATCTCGGCAAAAGATGTAGTACTTTTTCGGGGTGTGATAGTCCATTGTATCTTTTGGCCGATCTGGTTGGTGCGAGGCACAATGATTTTCGACGCTGTAGATGATTGTTGTGAGAATATCAGATTTAGGGCTGCAATTTGGACCAGGAAGCTCTCAGATTTTAAGCATTTATCGATTCAGATTTAATTAAGGATTGGAGCTTTATCTAATGATTGTGATCAGAATGGTTTTTTATCTCTTACATAATAGTGGATACCTTGTCCGCCTTTTCGTAAAATTCATCCTAAATTCATCTTAATAAAATATTGTTTCTTATAAAATAAAAAAAGTGAAAAATAAGCTATAAAAAATTTCTTGAATTGGCTTCCCCCCCTGTGTGCCTGAGATTAGGTGAGGAAGGTTGATTTGGCGAAGGGCGTTCTCGCTTTTTGCACATGGATAAAAACTAAAAATATCAAGCATTGAAGCATTATTGCTTTGCCATCAAAAAGATGCTACTGGATCTCTTGAGATGGACTTGCCACTTGTGTTTAATAATATCGGCTGGCGACTGTTCCTGGTGATGTTTAGTGTCTAATAGAGCGCCTTTGCTATATTCCTCATGTTACAAGTTACACGTCTCTACTTTGGCCTCTCTGAGAGATATCTTGGGATAGATGAAGGCTCTATTAATTTCTTCTTATATTCCTCATATTACGACTTACACGTCTTTACTTTGGCCTCTCCGAGAGAGATCTTGGAGAGATAAAGGATCTATTAATTTCTTCTAGTTGTTATGAATGTGTATTTTTGTGTGTGCGTTCATGATATTTTTACTTCTCTTACCTTTGAAATTCATTTAACAAACCATGATAGCACGATACCTTGTCAAGCAATGGAGATTTCACATTTCATGCTATTCAAGCTGGGCTACAAAAGAGGTAAAACATTTAGTTCTAGAAAGCACGTGCAGTCTCCTTAAAAGAAATAAAAGAGAGCTTGCATGCTGAAAAAATTCCATTTACAAGAAAGAATTTTAAGGAAATCTGTGCTTATCAAAAGAGAACAGTCCTGAATGGGTGGACACTTAGTGTATTCTTCTTCAATGCATCCAGCTTTATACGGTATGAAACTAATGTAATGTTGATTATCTGTTTTATCATATACTTAAAATTATCATCATCGTCAAAGATTTACTTTCAATGCAGTTGGGATTGGCTTTATTCTGTGCTAGAAATGAGGTATCTATACACTTACAGACAACAAATCGTTGTATGAAACTTTGAATGATATTTTGTTGCAGGTGGTTCGCGAAACCATATAATAAGCTCCCCTGTATTACATTTGGTCAAACTTCCTTGTTCTTTGTAGCCAAGCCCTTGTACCAACTCATGAATCTTGCTATAAACTCTGAAGATGAGAAAAAGAGTGACCAGTGTGAGTGAGCCTTGCCTACATACAGGAGTATCGGCAATTATAATTTTCAGTTGAAAGCCAGAGTAGAGCATTTATGACCAAGCAAAGCTTGTGACCGGACAATTTGGGTTCTTAATATCAATTTTGATTGGTTATATGCAATAATGGAATAATAAGCTTGAGTGGCTCTGGACAAGATTAATTGTTCACTTGCTAAGGTCACAGCATGACTAGAATGTGCACACATAAAGAAGTGAAGTGTATGACTCCTCATTTCTACGCAGACTTGATGAAATAAATATCAGATTAAGCATATGGAAAACAATCAGTTGATTCTATTGTAAACTACTAATATGACCAAACTCTTAGGACAAAAGCATCACCAATGGATGATGCTACGTCAAAGGGCAATCGAGTTCTAATTTTCTTTTTATAGTTCCTTCTTTCCCCCCACCCCTTTGATTTTCATCTATCACGATAAAAGTGATGGTTTCATTTATTCCTGGAATGGGAGTACTCTTTATTAGGCATCTAACATGATTCTGAAACTTATTGAACAAGTTTTGACATATCTTTTTTATATCACTTCTTTTTTGTTCAGCATCTTCCTTTCAGCATTATTCTTTCAGAAGAATGATAGCAAGGATTTTATAGTTCCTTGTAGATATGGTTTATGTAGTTTTTTAGTTTGGTGTTTTCTGTAAATTTGTTTGTCTGTTATTTCTCATTTTCAGTTGCATAAACTGAGATTCATAATTTAGGAACATATTATATTACTAAAATAAGACTATCTCCTATTCCATTGCTGTTTTATTCTATTAGTGCGACCAATATATCTAAATTATGATGTGGCGGTATCAATGAAACTCTAGGATACTTGAAAGAAATGATAATGAGACCTTCCATATTTATGTTGGCATTTATGTCAGTTCTCATGAACTTTCTGACTTAACTTTGGTGGTGAGATCTGCAAAATGGGAAGCAATAGAATCCACCAAGGGTTTTCAGTTATGGTCTCATCTTTCTTAATCTTGGGTAATTAAGGCTCCGTTTGGACAAGTACTTATAATTTTTTTTTTATAAAAGTGTTTTTTACAAAAAAATTATAAAATGTTTTAAAAGTTGTTCTAAGAACAAATATGTACAAACAACTATTTCATAAAAATGTTATTCAGTTATAAAGTAATATGTTTTGATTTACATCGTTACCATCATTTCTATGACATCTAAAAACAAATCTCAATCGTTATTTAAAAACTATACTTGAATAATATTTTTTTTAAAATATTTTTGATTTTTTTTACAAAAATCTCTTGCAAACACATGAGTTTTTCACTTATAATACACTAAAAACTTTTTTAAAGTACTTGTCCAAACGAGGTCTGATATATTCTGTGGAAGTGAGGATTAGCGTGAAAAAACATTTGTCATATCGAACTCAATTAATTTCTTGGTTTTTGCATCTTGTAATCAATTATATAGAAATTTTTGTCCATCATTAAACTCTTATTATTTTCTTGTTTGCTTTTTTGCAAAAAAACTCTTATGCTATTGATGGAATTAGCCCTTTAGCATTCCATCACATGTTTCATGTGATGTTCATTTTCTTACCTTCAATTCTCATGAACTGTTGGACATTCTTTCTTGGATCATTATGCCTCTTACCTTCCACTTCTTGAAGGTTTTCTGGGGCCAGGTACTTTTTAACAGCTTGATTTTTCTGGCAATTAGAAATCTGGTTAGCCAGTCATTCTATGATATCTATATTATGACACGCAAGATGTAGGATCGTGCGAAGAGAAAACTAAATGATTCAGCAAGGATTTACCTGATAATCATTGTATAGATTGTCAAATTGTTCCTCTAACTGATCAGGAAGATTCTTTTTAAGTTCTTCCACTATATTCTGCATAACAAGATTTAAGTTAATACTATTTAAATTATTTATGGTAAATAAAACATATATTGTCCTTACTTGGAACAAGTACTCAGGATCTACGTTATGCTCTATCAGATTTTGAAGTTCTCCTCGGATATTATAGAGCCTACGGAGAAACAGATCGACTCTTACTGTTAGATTTAGGAATCCTCAGATTGGATCAGTTGTTTAATATGTGTAATGATACTTACTGCTTTGGACTTTGCTCTTCTATAACATTTTGAGCAATATCAGCGATTTTGTCTTCCCAACCAGTTTTAATATCTTGATCTTCCTTCAAGGAAGAACTGCGACTATATCATCGAAGGCATAAGGTATGGAATGTGCAACTAGATTCTAGATTAATTTGTGCGATGTCAAATGGAGAAAACTGTGATTGAAATGTGTTGTGAACATCGCTGACATACTTGAATTGACAAGTAGCTTCAAATGAGCGTATAGCTTGTCTTAGGTTGTTCTTGGAGTTTTTAGCCATCTGGTTCGCTAACTTTTGAGGTAACTGTATCCCTTCTTGTTTCGCTATAAATGCCAGAACTGCAAGAATCTGGAATAGACAGGGAATTGTAAGATGAAAGACTTCGAACCCTCTAATTTATGAGTCTAATGGGGAATCTGGGATTTTTAAAGAACGAGAAGCTACCTCTTCATTAGAAGGTTCGAGGAGTTGAACCAATGTGCAGTTTGGCTTTAGGGGATAGAGCTTTGCAGAATCTCGGCAGCAAAAGAATACCTTGTTGCATCCTTTGAACTTCTCTAACATCCACTTGATATATGACGAGGCATCAGTAGATAACTTGTCTGCGTCATTTATTATTATTGCTGCAACAGTATGCACAATATGATATATTGGATTAATCTTTGAGAGAATATGATTATATTGACATAAAATAATGCAATACCTTTACAGTTCTCACGACCGTGTTGCAAAGTTGTGATAGGAAGCTTCTGGTTTTTTTCTTGGATAAGTTCAGCAATGACATGCTTTTCATAACCTTTAAGCTCAGAAAGGTTGACTTCAATATGTTGAGGTGATACCTTTAAATTAACGATGATACTGCTCACTGCTTCTCCCTGTGAAATTAGTAACAGAGGGAGAAGGGGTGATTTGATAAGCACTACTTTCTTTCATTCATCAATACATGCTGGTTAAGTGAATGGGAGGAAAACAGGTATCTGGTGATTCCGGTCCACACCTTTGTACAACGAGATGCTTGTGCAGTGCATGTAAAATGCATGAGCAACATAATCTTTCTTTAGTTCTCAGGTATAGCTTACTCTATGGAATAACTTCTATAGAATGACCAATGATTATCATGCTAAGGATCATAGGAGTTGCAATACTAGTTACTGTTACAGTTAGTTTTTTAAATTCATGCTCATTTGTTATGAATGTGAATTTTGTACAGGAATTGTCCTATTTAAGAATATATGCTGCTGTCATGTTCTGATATACTTATTTACTTGACTTGTAATGATCAGCAATACAAAAGAAAAAATATCTACTCATATCCTTAAAATCCTACAGTGTTTCTCTTCTGACTGATAGTTTCATGCTTTCTCTACCTTAGTTTTTTGTGTGGAACCGTCATCTGTTTAATTAGTTGCCCTATAGGGATTTTCACATATGTGATTATTGGTTTCAATGTTGGTGTAATTTTGTAACTGCAATTAATTGAAGTAATAAATCCCTCGTATGAGAAGAATCATATTTCTCGATTGAGGAATTTGTATGCAGATGCTGGTGCTGAAGTAGCTGCACAGTAATATGTAGCCTTTGGAATTATATGAACAAGCTGCGAGTTGCGAAAATTGGGATTGAAATTTACCTTCAAATGAAATACCTTGCATTCTTCTCTTGCCTGTGGATTATAAATACAGAAGATAACAAATTTAAATTAAATCCTCAAGCAAGAATGTGCAGGTTTTATTTGGACTTGAAATGATTGACTTGATGAGTTTTAGGCCTCGTTATTTGGAACATTATTTGTTCTGTTATTATATGAACTTTGTTAGATTGCTTAATCATAAAAAAATATGAAAAACTAAAGTTGAATATAAAAAATTAATCATAAAAAATAATTAAAAATATATAGCACGGTGGGGATAGACAAGTAATATAATTGTTTGTATGTGTTAGTCGCAAGTATTATATATAGTATAAGATATTATATTGATTTTTCAATTATACTTGTACTTTTTGTTTTTTATTGGAAATATTTGTACCTGTACTTTTTCTTCTCCAAAAGCTTCTCTGAGAAAGGCCCAAATCATTGTTCTCTTTCCCACGCCCGGGTTTCCCTCGAATATGAAATGGCTATATTCTTCTGTTTTATTGCCCCAGTTCCTCACTGTGGCCTGAAGGCTTCGTGCTGTCTCTCTATTGCATAGAAAATCTTGCAACCATAATGGCCTATATCTGTCTGCCCACACATATTTTCTTTCATTTTCTGTTTTTTCTATCTCATTCGTCAATCCTTCACCAACTGGGGTCCGAGACAGTGATGCATCTGCCATTGGTTGTAATGATACTTTTGGTGGTGGTGGTGTTGAGGGTAATGGTTGTGCAGTCTGTAGTATTATTTGTGGTTGTGGATACGGCAATGATTCTTCCGGTTGTGCAGTGGGTGGTGGCAATGGCAGCATGGACGGTTCAGGATCTCTCTCCCTCAATGGCTTCTCTGTTGTTGGTAAACTTAGGTTCTCTTCACTCTCCCAGGTTCCGAACCTGACTTTATTCCTATGATTCGTAAAAACCTTGGTCTTTATTTTTGCTACTGTCTCTCCTGTTTCTTTGATTTTCGTGTATGATGATGAAGATGAAGTCCTGGTACGTGTAGAAGAACCCAATGACGAAGAGCTCTTCTCATGCTTTTTCGAGGTAAAGCAAGATGAACCCCATTCTTGCACTTTCACAACAAAACTCGACTTGGAACCAGAGCTGATGGAACTGCCAGCATGGCTTTCTCTCCCGGGGCTCGACCCCGACAATTTTTCTCTATTTATAACAAGTGAAAAGTCTGTCAAGCCTTTGTAATACGGACTGCTGGTACTTTGCCTTGCTTCTGCATTACTCCTATTAAACTCCTGGAGACTCTCCTCTGTTAGGTGAGGATTGTTGGCTTTCCTTTTGATGAGGTCGCTCAATTTCTTTGGCCAGACGATTATCGGCGAGCCTGTCGAACGAGTTGTTCGAACTGAATTACTCTCGTTAGAGGGAGATTGTGGGCTGCCAATATATGGTGCAGATTTGGAACGTGGAATCGGGGGACTTGGCATCGAAAAGTTGAAAGGATTCCTTCTCTTCTGGGATTTGGAGCAGAAAAATTTGTAGCATGATGTGTCGTATCTGAATGCAAAGGTAAATTTCCATTTTAAGCGAGAATTTTATATTTCTTGGCGTTAGATTTTAGGATGAAAATCAAGAATTTGACGTCAAATTCTATGCCTCTAGGAAAACTTTTGTTAGCCAGTTCAAATGATTGGAAGAAAGAAAGAACAAATATTGTTCCCACGTGTGCTGGCATCAACTCACCATACAAGGGAAACATTGTACTTGCCAGTTTTGAATTATTTTTTTCTTCCGTCAGTTGAAAGCGATCCTTCATTTCTTAAATACTTCTCCAGATTACCCTTGTAAGTGATATTCGTTATAAGTTATGATACGACAATATTCGGTTGGTCGTTTTTTTTTTTAGAATTTTAAGACGCCAGGTTCGTTTTCTGTTAGCTCCAAGTCTAGGACAGTACCACTTCAATGTGTTTTTGATTGATAATCATTTGTTATCCAAAATTCGTTCGAGTTCCAGTCATATTTTACAACTTTGTAGCTCATTGGTTTCATTTCCTTTCCTAAGTCTATTGTTTTTCAATATGTTATCTTGTTGCAGCATGCTATTGACTTAAAGGCATTTAATAGTCTTCGGAAATTTATTAAACAAATCCCGAATTAAATTTTTTCCAATTTTTTAATTCGCTTTATAAAAGCAAAAAATGGGTGTTGAATGATCACATCACACACACAGGCACATATTATTATCATCTGTACTGTATATAAAGGTCGAGTCTAATAAAGAACAAAATGGACACCGATTTTTTCTTTCAATTTTGCTCTTATATGATATCAATATTACATTTTTGTTTTTTATTTTTTTAACTTCAACAAACACTTTTGTTTTTATTTTTATTTTTTAATTTCAGCAATTCAAATATCAATTTAATCTTTCGATAATTTATTAAATTTCACTTTAATTTCTTGGTAATTATAAAAAATATTGTTCACACACCGCGTATGTAGAGTAATTAGTATATAAGAAATTTGAAGGTTTGGTCTAATAAGACAAAACTAGACACCAATTTTTTCTTACAATTTTGCCCTTATGTGATCATTATTACACTTTTGTTTTTTGTTTTTTATTTAAACAAACATTTTATTTATTTTTTTAATTTCAACAATTCAAATAGCATTTTAGTCTGTCTATAATTTGTCAAATTTCACTTTAGTCTCTTGATAATTATAAAAAAGATTGTACACATACTCAACACGTATGAGTAACTAGTTATTATTAAATGTCGGGCTACAATGTGAACAAAGAATTCTGACAAAAAGGAAAACTAAATCCTCGTAAACACTGATATCCTAGTAGCTGTCATAAACTTATTAAATTCGAGAAATAAAATAATTTAGCTGATGAAATGATTTTCAAAAAGTTCGAAATATTCTTGCCCCACTTGATATGTTTTTTTTAAAAAAATTGTTTTAATTATTTTAAAAATAATGATTAGATTGATATTATTTAAGTTCGAGAATATATTTTTTTATCACAAAATAGTCGTATGACGACAATAATCCTTTTGATAAAAAATACCATATTTTCTAAAAATATAAATTGCATAGAATAAGTCAGCCTTTAACTAAATACATTTCAGATTCTTCTATGTTCAACATATGAAATGCTGTTTCACTTCAGTTTTTCTCAATTTGGGAGCTCCTTTAAATATATCATTATTTAGTGTACTAAAAAAATACAATATCTTGTACATCACAGCTTTAAGTCAGATAATTATGATGAAACAATCGAATTGAACACATTTTTGAATGTAATTTTATATAATCGATTTGCTATAATTAACTTTTGATAATATCAAATGGCAAAAACTTGTGTGAAACGGTCTCACGGGTCGTATTTTGTGAGACGTATATCTTATTTGAGTCATGCATGAAAAAATATTACTTTTATGCTAAGAATATTACTTTTTATTGTAAATATCGGTAGGGTTGACCTGTCTCATAGATAAAGATTCGCGATACCTTCTCACAAGAGACCTACTCATATTAAATTATATACCATAAAATAAGATTTGAAATTCAGCTTCCTAAAAATCTTCATAGAGTTGGACCATTTAGTATGCCAAATGTAACATCAAAAGGGACATAGGAACTAAATTTTTGTGACACCATAATTTAATTTGCCGTTTGAAGTCATTCAACTATGTTACAGAGAGTGTTCCAAGGATCTTGATTTCCCACAGCAACTGATCCATACTCTTCTGTACAAAATACATCGGCAGACATAAATTATGGGACTCACAAGTTTTCCAGCTCATCCTAAAGTACCTCATTTTCGTCTAAGCATAAACTAAGTGAAATGGCACATTGTACTTTGTTCCAACATTTTCATGTGGTTAACCGGACAGCAAGACTAGAACTTATGTAAACAATATAGACCTGAAACCAAGATGTTATGTTCTGCTTCATATCTTTCGCAACCGAAGAAACAGCTTCTGGTCGACTTTAAACTTGTGTATCTTCAGGGGATCACCTCTCAGCAACAACTGAAGGCCTCCAAATGAAACATAGACAGCCCTATCACAAATTAAAGATCAGATTGATTGTTCAACGAACAAGAGCTGAACATATCATCATGCCAAAGAAAAAGTAAAGCAGTTGGGAGTTGCTGTAAGATTTGTTTCATGAAATGCTTGAGTTGAAGGATTAGGTTATTTTCATTAGACATACTCAACTTTTAAGCTACAGTTACCGAATCTAGTGTTAATTGTTTCACATCGGTTGAATAAATAACCTGAGAGTTGCATATATTGGCTTGGGCAATCCTCCCCTCTTGAGCTACTTTTTGTGGTTGAATTAGGTCCAAATTCCAATCTTTAACATATAGAAGTACCCTGAGAAAAATATAGTTATAAATTTCTTATTAAAAATAAGATAGTGAAACTCATGACTCGTGTTAAATTAAAAGAACTTGAAAAGATTTTAATATCAGAAACAAAAATGAAAGATATATATGAATCTATGTCAAATTTTATGCAATACAACAAACGTTTCCAAACATGATATGCAATTATCCTTACGCACAAACATGGCTATCATCCACTTACAGTGATCAAACGAGGCTTATGGGGTGTCTCCTTACCGTCATCGACCGAAATCACAGCAAAATCGCCTGCTTCGAGAGAAATTGGGAAGAAAGAGATGCCATAAATTGTGGATTAAGGCCTTTTTTAGGGAGAATAGGGTGTTAAATTAGGGCTCCCCAATGCACATGCAAAGCATATGAGAATTAGTTACACCTTGACATATGAGTTGATGACATGACAAAAAGAGTTAGCAAGATCGTGTCTATCACAGTAAGTGGGTTGAAAGAAGCAGTGGAAATTCAGCAGAATTTTGGCCATGGCAAAAACATCAAGAATAGCGCGGAAGACCAGAATAGTGAGCACAAACAAAATTCCGAGGTTGGAGACTCATCAGGGAATTATCATCAAAGCAAAATGTTTTTAGTAAAATTTCATTAATTCAAATTCATCTTAGTTCGTTTATTTCTAATTAGAGTGAGTCTCATTTGAGACCGTCTCACGGATCATAATCTGTGAGACGGGTCAACAATACCCATATTCAAAATAAAAAATAGTACTCTTAGCATAAAAAGTAATACTCTTTTATGGGTGACCCAAATAAGAGATCCGTCTCACAAATAATACCCGTGAGACCGTCTCCCATAAGTTTTGCCTTCTAATTATTAGTAGAATAATTCCCTTAGTTTTTATTATATTCCTTCAGCATTTATTTTCATTTTTAGTTGTAATATATGGTGAACCCAATTCATAATACCGCAATTAATTTTGTTGTTGTTCATAAATTTCTCTTATGTAATATTCGTCAAATTCATTATTTAATTTCTTTGTTTTGTGGCATGCCGAAGGAGTTAAAACTAACAACCGAATTGAGATCTACGTTGCTTGAGCGTAGAAGTCATATTATTCAAAACTTTGGCACGATTTCATGCCAGATATAACATAAATTTTCGTGATAAACATATACCGTCAAGCTTGAGGGGAGTGTTGAAAATCTTTGATAAGAGATAATTAGATAAGATTTTATTTAAAATTTAAATAAGGATTAAATATTTAAAATTGTAGGGTTAGTCAATTATTTATTTTGTTATATATATCTCATGTATATTGTACGTTTAATAGCATGAAGAATCTGATTTTTCTTCCAAACACAGATTACATCTTTCTACAATTTACATTCATGTTTGTGTTAGATACATTTTTTGTTTCATTTGGATAATTAATTATATATATAAACGGGAATAATATAATATGAATAATAATAGTAATAATATATACTATTAATAAAGCAAGAATCTGTAATAATAACTATTTTTTAGTGAAACATTTTTTAAAATTCCAAAATTGTCTCACGCATTTTAATTTTTATAACAATTACAATCTGTTTTTAAAATCCTTATCGAATTATTATGGATTTGTACCTTTATTTAATGCAATAGAGTGCTGGAATTTTTCATATTTTATAATTACAAAAAATAATTTTAATAAATCTCATATTATATTTAATATAATTTATAAAATATTATAATTAAATCAAGAACTCTAAGAACAAAAGAACACAATATATAAATAATATTCATATAATCATGTTACAGTAGTTGCTAGTAATTTTATTTATTTATGAAATTATCAAATCAGTAGGATTAAATTGTGGGTTAATTGGGTATCAGTACCCAATATAAAAATACTTGTGATTTGGTACCTGGTGAGAGAAAATAAGTTTAAAAATGCCAAAATTGCCCTTGTTTTTTATTTGATTTTAATTGATCCCCGCGCTCCCGAAATGGTATGAGAGCCTAAGGTTAATATATTTCAAACACAAATTTTATTATTACTAGTAACTAATTGTATGAGAAGGAGAATTTTAGAAAAAATTATGAATCCGAACTTCGGTTCAAGGAAAATAATTTACAAGGAATATTCCAATATTTTGGAATATAAACAAGTACATCTAACTATTGTTAGATATCAGAAACAGAAAGGGAAGCTACTGCACCCTCAGGTAAAATTTCAGGTAAACTTATGATTCAAAATAATAAGTTTCTGGAGATAGTTCCAGATTCCTCTAAGCTCTCTTCAGATCTTAGGGAAATTCAAAAGACAGTACAAAATTATGGCAATATGCTATATTTTGTACCACAACGAGTTGAGAAAATCCTTGAAACCCAAGAAGAAATTCTGGGATTGTTAAAGGATATTCAAACAAGAATTCAGAAACTGGAACAACAACCAAGTTCCAGTAGAAGAACTTCAGGAGGTTGGTTACCACCATCGTTTGGTACTGAACCTTTGTTACATCAACAAGGGAAGGCCAGAGTGGTGTCAAAACCTTTGACTGAAGAAGAAAAGATGATCAATCTAATCAAGTCGGTTTCAGAAAAGAAATTTATCTGATGACAACTTTAGAAAGGATTGGTTTAGAGGATCTACAAGAGCTTGCGGAATCTTTCGCAAATCTCAAAGTAGTAGATCTAAAGATGAACACGGCAGTAGGTGAAACACCACCTGCTATAACCTGGTCATCTACACAAGAACCACCAAGGGAAAGTGTGGGATCTCAGAATGTAAACATGAGAGAATCTCAATATGATTTCCATACTGGTGGAGGATCACACCCAGCAGGGACAAGGGCAAGGAGAAATCAAATTCCTTTGCACCAAACACCCTATGGGAAAACTGTTTTGGATCGTATACATCCTTACGGGGTTATGCTTAACCTTGATGTATTAGACTTCAAAAACAGAGAAGATCTCATAGATGATTGGACATCTGCTATGAGAATTGCAGCAGGAACACTCGATCTTAATAAAGAAGGATTCATTAAACTGTTGGAAATGAGTCTGATGGGATCAGTAAAAATTGCTTGGGAAATGACCTCATTAGATATGAAGGAGTCAGTCCTAGCTGGAGAATCTCTTAGTGAGATCGCTGGAAAAATGGCTACCCTATTTAAAGTACATTTTAGAGGGGTAGACTATTTCAATAGTCAAGATACAGAGAAGAAGAAGAAATACACTCAAGCTCTGTATAGTCTTGAACTACATGACATATGTTTAGTAGATGAATACATTATGTTATTCACTAAATATAGATGGAGTTCAGGAGTCGAAGAAGATATAGCTATACAGCTTTTCTTCGCAAAAATGCCAAGCCCTTGGAGAGAAATGCTCATAAGGGAATACGTACCTGGTAATCCAGATACGTTGGCAAGAAGAGCCTCTTTCCTTAAAGGAAAATTGGCAGAATGGTGCCATATGGCAGCATTACAAAAGAATTACAAACGCTTAAGGGGTATCAACAAAAGAACTCCTTTGTGTTGTAAAGAAAATGATCTTCCAACAATTATTGGAAATAAACCACAGAAGCATAAAAGGAAAAGTTTTAGAACTCATCCTTATGCACGAAGTGGAAGAAGTTCTTTGAAACCAAGAACTGTATGGTCTAGACAGAAAGCCAGATCTTATAAATCTGGACAAAGAAGCGGACCATCAAGGAGTATTACATCATCCCAAGCATCGAGTACATCTCGAAGCACAGAAAGAACACCTACGAAGAAAACTTTCAGAAGAGCTCATACTCGAGCCAATGAAAGTTTCAAGGATTGCAATTGCTGGACATGTGGAGCAAGAGGTCATATCTCGACCAACTGTCCAGAAAATGAAAAAAGAGGTATTAAACGCTTCGATCCTATCCCGGATATTGAAGAAGCAGTTTACTACCAAGATCTTATTCAAGTATACCGATTTGAGGACATCGCCTCAGATGAAAGTATATATGAAGAAGAAGAAGTCTTAAGTCAGGAAGAATCTGATGGAACAGAATCGGAATCTGACTGAAGACGAGGTGTTTCGACACGAAACACATGAAGATCTGTCTGGATTTTTCAGCCAGACAACCATATCTCACAACATGGTTCAAAGAATCATGAGAGAAAATCCGAGTCTACAGAGATATCAAGGTTTCTCTGCAGGACAGGTAGAAAAGTTCTTAGGAAGTCTTGGCCTAAGAAACGGAAAGCATCATCTAATCTATAAGGTTTCTAGAAGGGAAATGGCAATCCCGATGGAACTTACAGGAAATAGAATGGAGATGCAGTTAATTTCTTCCGAAGAAATTAAGGAAGAATTACAAAAACTCAAGATAGAAGTAGCAAGGACCATGTCCTGGATTAATATTGGAGCAATCCAGATTATGATAAAAGCTACTTTCAAAGAAGGGATAGATTCACCAATTGATATTGCTATATGCGATAAAAGAATGGGGAATCTACAAGATTCAGTGTTGGGAACAATCTCAGGAAACCTCTGTGCAGGAAAAATTGTAGGAGTAATCTATCCAAGGATAGCCTATAATCTGGCAGATCGAGACTTCAGCCGAGCCTTGACATTACATCAGAACTTCAAGGAAAAAAGGCTGATGAAAGAAGGTAATATGCCATACTCTATTACCTATCAAATTTCATATGCTCTATCTAATACACATCATTCGGAATTGTTTATTAGAAATGAGTTTATTGAAATCCCTGAGATATTTGGAAAAGTTGCTCAGGCAATTTATCCAGAAAGAGTCGAGTTTCCTTTAATACAGGAAACAGATATCCAGATCCAAGACAAACCGATTCTACAGAGGAATCAAAGTCTTAGACTGGAATCAAGAAGACTATCTTTTCAAGGAGATATAATTACAAGTTATAGATGGGATAAAAAGCCTGTCATAGAGACCCAACAGGAGCTGAAAAGTTTTTCTACAATAGGAAAGCTCAGATGCCCAGAAGGTTGGAAGGAAGTAGAGATAATATTTGATATTACAAAACAAAGGAATCAATTTCCTTGTAATTCAATATACTATTTGGAACAACCAATGATAGGAACTTACCAAGGACTGATTAATATCGGAGAATTGGAGGTTCACATTAAAGGAATTCCAGGGAAAGAATCAGATCGACTGATTCTTGGACTAGAGTTTCTCGAGGAACACAAACCTTGGAAACGTCTAGAGTATGGAATGGAGTTTATGGCAGAAGATAAAATGTGGAAAATTCAATGACCACAAGTCCATTCTCCATATACATTCCAATAGGAATGTTGTATGAACAATATAAGGCAGCATATTTTGCTGCTTATATTGATTCAGGAGCTGGAATATGTACAGCAAAACGAGGAGTTTTTCCAAATAATTTGGAGGAAGAATTACCAAAGATTGCTGGAAGAGATTTTTCCAGAAGAATCTTAATCTTATGTAAAGGGATTAAGATGACTGAAATTATGATTGACGGTGCAGGACAAACACTTTGGTACAAGGTAAAGACACCACCAATTTATTTTCATGATACAGGAGCTGACATATTGTTAGGAAATAATTTCTTACAAATGTTCAAGTCCTATACACAAGAAAATGAGACTAGAAGATTAGTGTTCACAACACCATGTGCTCACAAAATCATAGTCCAGAGACTACGAGAGGCATTTTACAGAAAATTGCCAATCCAGTTTCGCAGCAAGCGTGGTGATTCAGGAAAGCTTCTGAACCCAAAAATGAAGGATTCTAGACGGTTTGGAGAAACAATGCTCCAGTTGAGAGCAGATAAGGAACTCCAACCAGAAGATATAGAATGCCTTAAAATAACTCTAAATACAAATGAAGTAGAGTTTGAAGCTAAGGTATCATTGGAAGATGTCAAGAAGAGGATCAGAAAAAATTATAATGAAGATCCCTTGGCATGGTGGGACAGAAATCAACTCAGAGCTTGCCTTAAAATTAAGGAAGGCAAAGAGTATGAATTTGTAAGTTGTAAACCCATCCCAATGAACATCATTGATCAAAGGGATATGCAGATTATAATCAAGGAACATTTGGACCTTGGTTTGATCAAAGCATGTATGTCACCAAATAGCAGTCCAGGTTTTCTGGTAAGAAATCATGGTGAGATAAAACGAGGAAAACCCAGATTGGTTATTAATTATCAAGAAATTAATAAAATTCTGGAGTTTGATGGGTATTTTATACCAAGCAGAGAACATCTAATCAGCTGCATACGCAATGCAAAGATATTCTCTAAATTTGATTGTAAGTCTGGATTTTATCAAATTCGGATGGAGGAAGGAAGCAAGAAATTCACAGCTTTCTCCACACCTCAAGGACATTATATTTGGGAAGTGTTACCAATGAGATTGGCTAATTCACCCCAGATATTTCAAAGAAAAATGGATAATCTTTTCAAAGATTATTTTAAGTTTATGTTTGTTTATATTGATGATGTTTTAATAGCATCCAAAGATATGAATGAACATGTTAAACATTTGGAGATTTTCTCTAATGTTTGCAAGAAATAAGGACTGGTTTTATCTGAAAAGAAAGCAGTCATTGCTACAAGAAAGATTGAATTCCTTGGAATTGAAATCGATGAGTCAGGAATAATTCTGCAAGACCACATAGTCGAAAATGTGCAGAATTTTCCAGAAAATCTCAAAGACAATAAACAACTTCAAAGTTTTTTAGGAGTTGTTAATTTTGCTGGGATGTTTATCAAAAACCTAGCAAAATATAGGAAGGTGTTCAGTCCATTGTTGAAAAAAGATGCTAGATTTATATGGACAGACGAACACACAAAAGGACTGATCCATTTAAAGGAGGTTTGCAAAAATCTTCCGAAAATGGATATTCCTCAAGATGAAGATGATCTGGTATTATATACTGATGCCAGTGATTATTGGTGGGCAGCAGTTCTTACTAAGCTTACCCCAGAAAGAGAACAACCATGCAGATATTGTAGTGGGTTATTCTCAGATGCAGAAGCCATAAGATGGCATATCAACGAGAAGGAATTTTATGCAGTAAAAAGGGATTTTGAAAAATGGTCATTATTTCTACTTGCAAAGAAATTCACTTTGAAAGTTGATAACACACAAGTTAAAGCTTTTTTAAGGAATAAAATTGAGTCTAAACCTGAGAAAGCTAGATTATTACGATGTCAAGCACTATGTCAGAATTATATTTTTGATATTGTGATAATTAAATCTCATGAAAATATTCTTGCAGATTTTTTGACAAGAGATGGACAGCATTGACATTGATGCTATTATAAAGATGCAGAGGCATTTGAGGGAACACCTTGAAATGCTTCAAACCGAGTTTAACAAATTGGCCGTTAACGCAGAAGTTGCGGGAAGGCTACAACAAGCTGATAAGAGAATTGTCTCTGATCGAATTACAGGGTGTTTACAGGCATATACTCAGTTATGGTCTGTAATGCAAAGGCCTATCCTCCAAGGCATTGAGAAACCACTGGTTTCTCAAATGGAGAGTTTTCGAGTACAGGACTCTATACCTGTAGCGGGGAATTCAAATACCCCTTGCACAAGTGTTAAGTCGGGATCATCACCAGATGAGTCGGCTAAAACAAAAATTGAGACTCCTGATCCTTATCTTGAGTCCTCAAGTCAACCCTTCACCTCGGGGATCGAAGAGGGAGAGATCAACCTTAGGCCTCGTATTGACAAAGGCAAAACTAAGGTTGATACTAATGAAAGTGTAATTTCTCCATTTCATATTTATCAGCAGAATTGGGAGAAATTGAAAACACGTATTTGCATTAACCCAGCTACAAACAGGGTTGATGTTTCAGGAAAATATCCCAGGGTATGGATGAAACAAAATTCACATCCAAAGGAGGTCAAGGCATGGTATGAATTCGGGGCTCTGGCCTCAGTTTATACTACATCACCTAGCTTTCCAGAAATTTCAGGTCTACCGAAATGGATCCAGGAAGCTGTTTACGAGACTTGGGCGAATAATGATTATTTGTCCAGAGGAGATGTTTTGGAGCTATACTTTTTCAGTGCAGCACCAGAACCAGCAGGAAAAGGTTCTCATGAAGCCTTTCATTTCATCAAGCTAAGGAGGCCGGATACCAATGTCCAAAAATTTATCAAAGATCCTCCAACAGAAGAAACACCCCTGGTTGCTTCAATCTCTGAAGATGATATGTCTACCAGAAGAGCTTGGGGGTTATGGGTCTGTCTTACCGAGATGGACAAAGTCAAGTTTCCGTTCAAATTCTATAATCATTCAGTGAACGGATCATTCCTGTTAAATACCATGACAGGAAAAACTACAAGTTTTGCAGAAGATCTATTCGAGAAAAAGAGAAATCTTTTGTGGAACAGCAAGCTGCCGGCTAGTAAAGAGACTCGCCGAAAATTCTGTAACATGGCACATATAGGAAGATGGTCAGAAAACATCTGCCTTGAATGCCAAAACCAGAAGGAACCTGAATTCGGTAAAGGATTCAAGCCGAGATCTGATCGGAAGCACTTTACCGACACAAGCACAAGTGGAGAGGGACCACAATCACGTTTTTCTCGAGGACAGCGAAAGCCAAAGATTCCTCGACAAAATTGATAATGGACATGTGACTCACCCACTAACCAAAAGAAGGACCACCATGTGAAGAATCATGTGAGTGGAAGGACAGGACCACCAAAAATCGGTGGAAAAGGACAAGGACCATTGAATACCTAATTTAAAAAAGGGAATCCAATGAACCAAAGCAAGACAACTGGTCCCGAAATTTTCATCTATAAATAAAGATAGATTGGAACCAGTAAAAACATACCAAGAAAGAAACCTAAAGAAAAATGTATTTCACATATCTGAAGGTTTTGAAAAGAAAACTCAAGTACGAGAGAAGTGAGCTAAAGGCCCTCAGATCAATAGCTCAAATGTACCAAGAAAAGGGGGATGAAATTACAGCTGATCTTTTTCAAACGCATTCCTACTGGCAATGCGGTGAAATAAAAGAATGGGAAAAGTTGATGTCTAGATTAATCATCTAGAAAGAGACAAGGCAGGAAAGGACCACTCAACCACTAGAGGGTCCCTAAGCAAGCTGTAAAGGCTTATGAAGATTTGAAGTCCGAGTTTCAAATCCGAAGGAAGCCTTCTATAAATAAAGAAGCAGAAGGAAGATGAAGGCATCGATCAACCTCTTCATTTTTCTTCAACTCATTTGTAATATTTCTTTCAAGTTTATGTGTGTAGGAAGTTCAGCTACTGTGAGTAGCTAACAAAGTTTCTCCTCCTCTACAGGAGGTTACTATGTAATAAATAAATGTTTGTGTTTGAATAAAAGAGATCTTTGCTCTTAGCCCCTCTCATGTATTATTTTCAAAATTTTATTTTATACTGTACACTCTAAGGTAGGAAACGAATTAGAGTTGTGCCAAGTGCTGCTGAAGGAATCTATGTCAGTAACCATCGGTTGCGATCGCGTGGTTGGTCTGTGAGGAGCAGTCTGTAAAATACGGTGAATATAACCCGGCGGTACTCCGGTCAAAGAGGTATAAGATTTAATTTATTTTACGGAAGCATGATTGGCCGTTATTTTAAAAAGAAAAATCAATTATTTAAATTAAAGCATAAAGGGTATTTGTGAGGCCCGGGACCGAAGAGGGCGGGGGGTGATCGCCGGTGCCATCAGTTGCACGGACAATGAGCGGCTCCTGGCAGGCTTCTAGGTGAAGGGAACATGAATGAACGGACCCACACGGGAATGAGAGGGATTCCGAGACTGTTCAATGTAATGGACTGTACAGTTGAAGAGGGTTTAAAAGATTTGATTGGTACTACTCATATCACGAAGGTGCATCTTCTTTTCGGTAGCTCATCACATAAGAACTCCAAAGTTAAGCGTGCTTAACTTGGGGCAATTTTGGGATGGGTGACCTCCTGGGAAGTTTCCCAAGGTGCGTGTGAGTGAGGACATAAGCACGCTGGAAAGACCAATCTTGATATAGTGAGGACAGTCATCAAATCTGGAGCGTTACAAGTGGTATCAGAGCCGCCAGGTTCATAATCCGAGTGGAAAAAATCGAATTTCGAAAAAAAAAAATCCGGAAATTTTTCGGAATTTCGGCCAAACAGGCCCTTACAGCGCGCGCCGCTTCTCCGCCGATTCCGGCCGCTTCCTGTAGCCTTTCTTCAATCGGCGACCATTTACAGAATCGTCTTAAAAATACGAACAAAAGCCCTCAACCAATTTCAGATTTCGTGTTCGTATGCAACGGGAATTTCGGATCTACGAATTTTCGCTCAAACCCTAACGCCGAATTGTATTTTGTCCAATTACCCTATCAATCATACTCTGATTTTCAATTAATTTTACCTACACCATCTATGATTCATGGGTAACGTTTCACATCCATCAATTTGGAATTCAGATCAGCCAATCAAAAACGCCTAATTTCAAGTGAGTTCACCGATTTTGAGCGAGTTTCCGGTCAAATTGGGTCGTTTTCCGACCGATTCTTTCTGTACCGTTACCGGTTCCGTGACCCTTACGCCGTCACCGTCATAAGCCCTTGCTTCGACCTTACTCCTGCGAGTCAACCCGGCGAGTCAACTCGGTTGAGTCAACGAGTCAACCCACCAGCTTATGTCCTCCGATTTTTTTTCGTAGAAAACTCCGAATTTGGTTCCGTCGACTGTTATGGAATCCTCTCGATATACCCTTCGAAACCATATGTCTATCTCAAAACTTTCCATTTTTGAAAATTTTCGAATTTTTATTTTCATTTATTGAACTCTATATGACCCTGATATTTTATTATGTCCTATTTCATTCAGTACATTTATTTCATTTAGATTGGTCATGTTCATTTATTTTTCTGCTTGAGAAATCAATAAAATATTTTATTCGTTCCATTGATTTCAATTTACTTCTACGCAATCTATTGCATAAATCCTACTCATACAAATTCTTAGAAACATTCAAATTGTAGGAAATGGCCGGTAGACCTCCAAGGCAAAACCGCAACCCCCGTTATGCTAACAACAACAACAACAACAACACTAATGGAGAAGGCAACGGACCTCCACCTCAGTTCAATCTCAATCAAGCAGACTTGATGGCCATAGCCACGATCGTGGCCACGACACTGCAAGGGTTAATGAACCCCAACACCAATCAACCACCACCACCTCCACCGCAGCACGGAGTCAAATTCCATTATGAATCACTGCGCAAGAACAGGTGCCCAACTTTCAGTGGCGCTGCCGACCCTGAGGTTAGCCAGAGTTGGCTGAAAAGTGTGGAGACTCAGCTGCGACTGTTGGAAGTCCCGGATGCACTGAAAGTGGACGTGATAGTGCCCTTCCTGGAAGATCGAGCAGGCAAGTGGTGGGAAGCAATCTCGCCAGCCATGACAGCTGTAAGACCAATCACGTGGCAACGTTTTAAGGAAGCTTTCCTGAAACAGTACTATCCGGCGGAAGTCAGATTGCAGAAGTTGAGTGAATTTGAAAATCTTACTCAAGCCCCAGATATGTCAGTGGTCGAGTACACCTCCAAGTTCAACGCCTTAGGATCTTATGCTCCGGCAATCATGGCGGACGAAGTTCTGAAATTACACCGCTTTAAGAAGGGGTTGAACAGCAGGATCCAATCAGCCCTAGCAGTCTACCAATCGACGAATTTTTCCGATCTGATGGGCGCAGCTATCCGAGCTGAAACTGATATCCAGCGCCGTGAGAAAGAATTTAGGAACAAAAGGCCTATGAATGATCAGTCCTCTCATGGCAGTCAGTCGTTCAAGAAACCGAACCATTCCGGCGAACCATCTCAAGGGCCTTCGCCTGCCTCAGGCTATCAGGCCATTAAGCCTTGCCCAACTTGCCACTTACGACACCTGGGAGAATGCCGTAGAGTCAGCGGCGTCTGCTTTGGATGAGGGAAACCAGGACACCGTATGGCAGATTGTCCAGCCGTCAGCAACAAAACAACTGGACCAGGTAAAGGAGACGGGTCAAGCTCAGGGGCGAATGCCAATAAACCACGGGAGAACAAACCAAATGCCAGGGTGTTTGCCATGGCGCAGGAGGAGGCATATGATGCAAGCGATGTTGTGTCAGGTACCATATTTATTCAGCAAGTGCCTGCTTATGTGTTATTTGACTGTGATGCCACACATTCTTTTATATCTAAGAGATTTGGTAAGAAGTTAGGACGTAAGCCCAATAAGCTAACCGAACCTTTCCGAATAGCCACACCTACATGTAGGGCCGTTAAAGCGCACGAAATCTACAGAGATTGTAAAATCAGTAACCAGACTTTTAGCGCCGACTTGATACAGTTGATCATGGTCGATTTCGACATTATCTTAGGATTGGATTGGTTAGCGAGAAACAATGCAATTGTAGATTGTAAGGGAAAGAAAGTTAAACTCCTAACCGCAGAGCAGAAAGAATATCCTTACCTATTTGGTGACCAAGCCAACTCCAGTTTCGAGGACGAAACTTCCCATAAGGAGGGAGGGATGTGAGAACCAGATTTTTCCACCTTGTAAATTAAATAACTTTAAGGAAAACTTTAGCATAAGATTTTAATTTGTATAAAAATAAGATTTAGACTTTGGGGAAATATTGGTTAGAAATATTTAAGCCAATAATATTATGTACATGCATACATATTTCGAAATTAGGGGGGGAGAATATTTACAAGACTGAGTACCATACAAAATACAAGGAATTTAGGCATGATGTGGCAAGAGAATTTCGAAATTGGTACAATATTTATGCCTAAATATGGGATGCTTAGATCCTAGGAAGCATACCATGAAATTGGAAGCAAATCCTCCCTTCCTTTGCACCTCAAATTCGAGCCATTAGATTAGGAGGGAGGGGAGCTCGATTTGGTAGAAATCAGCAACAATGGAAAGGAGATTAAGGTCAAATATTGTGAGATTTATGTCAATATTAGGCATGATTTTTGTGCCATAATTAACTCCATCTATTCCACCTATAAATACAACACCACCCTAGTCGTTCCTCCACACCACAAATTCGAAAATTCAGAGCTCCATATTCTCGAAAATTTCAGCAACCTGTCCTAGCCGAAACCCTGCACAAATTCGCCCAAGAAATCGAAGCCGACCTCTCTTAGTACGGTGTGGTTCGGGGACGAACCAAGCGGAAGCTGGTGGGCATGTGAGGCCCGAGGCCGAAGAGGGCGGGGGGTGATCGCCGGTGCCATCAGTTGCACGGACAATGAGCGGCTCCTGGCAGGCTTCTAGGTGAAGGGAACATGAATGAACCGACCCACACGGGAATGAGAGGGATTCCGAGACTGTTCAATGTAATGGACTGTACAATTGAAGAGGGCTTAAAAGATTTGATTGGTACTACTCATATCACGAAGGTGCATCTTCTTTTCGGTAGCTCATCACATAAGAACTCCAAAGTTAAGCGTGCTTAACTTGGGGCAATTTTGGGATGGGTGACCTCCTGGGAAGTTTCCCAGGGTGCGTGTGAGTGAGAACATAAGCACGCTGGAAAGACCAGTCTTGATACAGTGAGGACAGTAGCACGCTGGAAAGACCAGTCTTGATACAGTGAGGACAGTTATCAAATCTGGAGCGTTACAGTATTTTGGGAAGTTGGGTACTAAAACCAAAATTGAAAAATTTTGGGTACTGAAACCTAAGTTACCCTTAAATTGTTTACATTGCAGAAATTGAACAAGTACTGATTTGTTTCTATGACAGCCGACAGGAAACTTAAAGAAAAGTTGTAGAGAAGTCTAAGAAAAAGGAAATAAAAAATAGGCAGCTGAAATAAAACGTTGCCAGGTTGATAATTTATATTATCAGAGTATTTCAAGTCTCTACTCAAGCTTTCATTCTGTCAACCATGAGCTGAAGGTGCTCCAAGAGTAGAATCTCGCATTCCGGGTTTGGACATTCCGGCAGATTTGTTTTACGTGATTATGAGTTCTTCAATCCATCGGATGAGAGCCTTAACACTTATGATCTTATATGTCTTGTGTTCCAACAGGTCTGCAATGGATTTAGCTTCTCCGTCCGTATTCAAGCAAGCTATTTTCAAAACTAATCTGATGTTGCACGAAAGCATGCAGAATTCCATCCTGCTTACTGCTATATTTCTGTTTTTCGTAGTCGCGTTTCGTGGACAACTTTTACTTATGAAGCGATATCGATGTTGAACATGTGATGAAATAAAGACTCAATACGTCTACGCCCCAACCTCGTCAATAAGTACAGTAAGACCCTTCAATTCTTTGTAGATGTCCTTGGTTTGAACGTGAGACTTATCATTACATGAGAAGCAAGACACGCTGCCATTTATATCGATCCAGCTACATCCCAGCTCTTTTTTCAATTTATTGACCTTTACTTTGGCTCTAACTAGAGCGGCATCCTTCCATAATCCTCGTGCAGAATATATATTTGACTGAAGGACACATATTCCAACATCATGAGGTTGACAGTTCAAAATTTTGTTAGCAATCCAATCACTAAATTCATAATTTTCATGGATTCTACAGGCACAAAGCAATGTCTCCCAAGCATACGCAGGAAGATCAATAGGTAATTGATATACTAAATCAAATGCTTCAGCAAGTAAACCCGATCTTCCAAGGAGATTAACCATGGATGCATAGTGTTCCGGCTTGGGAGACAGATTCCATTCCTCCATTGATTTTAAATAGTTCCAACCTTCGTTGACAAGTCCAGAATGGGCACACGTAGTCAAGAGGATTAAGAATGTGGCATGATCAGGACGAAAACCAGCACGAATCATACAGGGGAAAATATCAAGGGCGTTCATTGCAGAATAATGATGTGCTGTTGCCATGATGATGGCATTCCATGCTACTGTATCTCGTCTTTCCATTGTTTGGAATACAAGAGTGGCATCACCTATGAAGCCACATCGAGAATACATTGATATTAATGAACTCATTACAATGCAATCATTTTCATATCCAATCTTGAAAACAAAAACATGCATTGCTTTTCCCCATCCTTGTATTGCAAGAAAGCCACAAACGGATATGACACTGGATAAAGTACCCTGATCAGGTTTGAATCCTGTGTACAACATCTGTATGTATAAAATCAATGCCTCCTCACTTTGATACCCAGATATAAGAGTGTTCCATGAGGTCTCATCTTTCTGAGGTATCCCGTGAAAAAATTTGTGTGCACCAGTTATATCATCTTGCTGAAGATATCCTCGTAGCATTAGATTCCAGGAAACTACATTTCGCTCAGGCATTCTCATGAAGAAATCAAGGGCATCTTCAACTTTTGCATTTTGGACATAACCAGTAAGCATCAAGTTCCATGCTACAACATCCCGATATGGCATTTTGTCAAATAACTCTTGAGCCAAGTGAATTCTTTTGTGATCCAAATAACCCTGAATCATTACAGTCCAAGACACAACGTCCTTTTCAGGCATTTCCTCAAACAATCTCCTAGCTGTTTCCACCTCCCCCACTCTCATTAATCCTTTTATCATACAAGTCCAAGAAGCAACATCACGTTTGGCCATTTTCATAAACAATTTATATGACTTGTCAATGTTCCCTGTTTCAGTATACCCAGCCAGCATAGCATTGCAAAGCAACACACTTTTACTTGAAGCTTCTGCAAACAAACGCTCAGCTTCACTCACAAACTCATATCTAAAGTACCCTTCTATCATTGTAGAACAAGAAACATCATTCTTCAACTGCATTGCGCCAAAGAGCATTCGAGCCTCATCCATTCTGCCGTTGCTCACATACCCAGAAATCATACAATTCGAGCAAACTGGCATTCTTTCTTTCGACAGCATCAAACAATCTTCTGGCCTCTTCCAACCTTCCGTTTTTAGCATACCCATTCAACATGGAAGTCCAAGAAACTACATTCTTATCCGGCATCGAATCAAAAACCTCACGAGCTTCATTAAGCATCCCGTTTCTAATGTACCCCGAAATCATGCAGTTCCACGTCACGACATTCTTACTGGGCATTCTATCAAACAACTTGCGCGCGCTAATAACATCACGTCTCTTGAAACAACCCGTGATTTCTGAGTTCCAGCGGAATACTGGGCTGCCTTCGACGCTTAAACAACGAAACACAGCCCACGCATTACATAAGATTTTGCCAGTGGATAGCCTGAATCTGTAGTTTGCAATCATAGGCTCACCAATCACCATAAATGTTAGAAAAAGAATAACTTTTTTTCTTTTAAAAAAAAAGTTCTAATAATAAAAATCATCATTAAAAACATATAAATAAAATAAAATTACCTTATAAAATATTTTAAGGTTTTTCGTTTATTTCTAAGCAATTAACTTAAGAAACTTAATATGATTTTGTATTTGAATTTATAGCGTTTTCGTTATCATCATTCCAACCGAATACAATCTAATCTAAATGGGCAAATTAAATTGTCGAATTGACGTAACATGAAACCTATTAGTCCGAAAGCGTATTTTTTTGGACTATGAATAAAGAAGAGAGGATAGGCTCATTACATTCATAAAATAAACTTTTGTGAACTAATTTTGGATGTTTCTATTAATTAAGTATTTGTAAACAATATACATTTCTTGATAACGAGTTTAATATGGGAGAAGATTATATAAGACCTTATGTCATGAATTCAAATAACTAGGACATGATTAGCTCAACATTACGCTTGGATAATATCTCAAAAGTTGATCAGACTACTGACAGTCACGTCATTTTATTATATGTTAAAATAAATTAGACGGTGTGAAAAAACACATGTGGCTCACTTATAATAATAGGATGAATACTTTGCATAATCACCTAAGACGGGGCTAGATAAATAATATCTCTAAAAAAAAACACATGTTAAGTATACCAAGTCCAATGTTAAGTTAAATATTTAAGTTCTCCGTGGTTAAAGTTTGGACTATGAATTAAATGCAATATATATATATATATATATATATATATATATATATATATATATATATATATATATATATATATGTGTGTGTGTGTGTGTGTGTGTGTGTATAACTGGTTAATTTGCCAGCTTTGGACTAAAAATTATCTTTGCTCTCACAACAAATGAACCATCATAAATTATGAATTCAGATTAAGCCATCTACATTTTGCTGCAATCGGTTGATTGAAAAGAGACAGTCTTTTTAATCAAATCAAAGACCACCAATAAATTTCTCAGCGCCAAATTACCTAAGGTTGCTACAACATCATGTGGCACAATTCCTAAGCAGTGGACATCCTCGGCAAACGTGTTGGCCGAATTCAACTTGAAATCTGCAACCAACAAAATGCAGTGTAACCGTAGGAGCTTTGAAATCATCGTTTTTTGACCTGTAACAAACCTTCAACTTTCCTTTCGGATCAGCACCTGGATAATATTGAAGTCTCATTCCAATTCTAATTGCTAATTCCAACGAATTGTAGTACTTTCTTGGAAGATGAGCTAGGATGGTTCCGGATTGGATCGTGATCCTATCATTGAAGAAACGGAGAACCTTGGAATAAATGTTGGTCATGGCTAGCTTCTTGTTACCAACAATTAAGCCCTTGAATCTCGCAGCATACAAAGTATCCCTGAATATGTGCAAGCCCGTAGAAACTGTCCCGGAACCAGAAACAGAAGCTTTGCTGCCAAAGTGCATTTTGCTTGGCCAAGAGTTGTTTTTTGTGTGAGGAACTAAGCAATAAGAGAACTTTCCACCTATCACATCTTTCATTTGTGTGATAAGGGAACTCCGTCCATCTCCTAACCCGATAACTCTAGATGGTTCCTCGTTAAAATGGCCTTGATTATCAGAACCACATCCAAAAAAGATATTTTGTTTCGACACTGCTGAACTTGAGCCAGAATTTAAGGTGAACGTGTCTGATGAGACGACTCCATACTAATAGGAATTATCCGAGTATGACAAATTGTACCCACATGACTTCTACAAAAAGGGAAGTCCTCCCTCCAAGGGATACACATTACCTCGTATTGCTAGGCAGTTCTTTGTATGTTGAAGAGTTTTTTGGAGCGAAGAGAGGTTGCTTTTGCGGATAACATCTGGCACATGGCTTGCATTGTGTCCACGAAAGACTTCCACCTATATCAGCAGGCAATGGCGGAGCCAGGAATATGGATCTACCCGGATAGCATATAATGTGGCTCCGCCACTGTTAGCAAGGCCGATGATCTCAAAAGGCGGCGTGCCAATAGATAATCTCATGAGAAAATCACCATCAGCGACCGTATTTTGTTTTAAGGTAGCAAATAAAGTTTTGAACCTTAGTCCACCGGCACGACTCTTTGAGTGTATTACGGCATTGTTGACGCAATCCCATTGAGTCGCGGACGAGTTGCGTTTAGGCGAGAACATGGAGTCCACAGGAATAAGGTCAATGCTAAAACCATCATCATGGTTGACTTCTGATTGACTTCTCATTCACATATTGAAAAATGAAAATTTCGAAGGCCGAAATTTTCAACTTACTCAGTTTTTGGCAACTACTAGTTTCGAAAACTCCTTAACTAAAACGTGCAGTTCTACTCTGCCCACTTAATTAGGAGTTAAGCTAACTTCCACAACTTCCAATACTGGAATCCATTTTAAAATACTTTATAAACAATCTCTTTGATTTCCATCAAACTACGATTGCCAAATATAACCTCTTGAGTTAAAATATCTCAACGGTAACACACATCTAATACTTGTGTGACTCTCAATAGTTTGGAGATACAGCTAGGCGTGGGTTCACAAATTCATGTGATTCTGAACAACAATTGTTCTTATTGGGGCATACCTTAATTAGACACATTGTTTTAATCAAACTCTTGATCAAGAACATCAGAACTCAATCTGATTACAGTAATCGGATTATGGTAAGAACGTTTAGTAGCATCGCTTCACGATCTCCTAGGTATCATTGACAATGGCTGCAAGGACTTTAAGATATGATTAGCATATAGTATAGTCCTTTCAACTCATATGTACTGATTGAATATGCAACCATTGGCATATCGAGATTTGCAAATGAATTCCATAACGATGTGATATATCTTGAGTAATAATAGTGACATGGTATGTGCAATTGAGGAAACATCTTTCCAAAATACACATTTCTTACTATGTCCAAAGATTTTTTGCACTATTAACATATCATATCACATAGGATATCTTCATTCATTGGTGAGCGGTGGATCCCTGACTACAATACATTGACTCGTATATTGAAACTATACCCAACCTTGCCACTTGATGAACCTCAATGGAGTCGGTAAACGGATCAAAATGTCTGCTTGTACGTAGAGTCTCCATATTGTTTTGGGTCAAATGACTAATATTGTACAATCATAACCGCAGACTAATCCACTTGATAAGTGATAACCATTTGGAAAGTCCGAGGTATTATTGTTCATTGTATTATCAAATGATCACACATATGTATGAATGGACATCTCTATATCCTTACTAATGAAACATGTCGTTTACATCACAAATGCTAGTCTTAAACTCGAGCGACCTCTATCCTTATTTTAGGTAACTTAATCGAATAGGAACTAGTTTATAATATATAGTACGCTTCATAACCAGTTTCATGATCTTACGTCGAGAGGTAGATCTCATGGTACCTATTTTATATTCAAGGACTTTATCTATGTAGCTTGCATTAGTATACATATAAAGTAAATGTCATAATTAGATAAAACCATAAACTTATTAAAATAAAGTTTGTTTTTACATAAGAGTCAATAAAACTCAAGACATAAGTTGGTTCGCTGGCCATCTACTCTAACAATCTCTCACTTGCCCTATAGACAACTACCCGTAGATCTCAAACTCATTGCTTCACGATGCTTATCAAATAATCGTCCTAGCAGGGTATTCGTTAGTAGATCAGCAACTACAGCGGCTACTATCTCTATTAATATGTCTCGTCGTAGTAGACTGAGTTTGGATCAACTCCTTGAGGAATGACACCCAACTCTTGAACGAAAGTCCTCATCAGAACAGTCTCATTTGTTGTAACTGATGCAACTATGTATTCGGCTTCAGTGGTTGAATCCGTTGTGATATTTTTCTTGAAACTCTTCAAAAAAACATTACAATCATTAAGCTTGAATACAAATCCAGGGGTTGATTTTGAATCATTCACACCAGATTGGAAGCTAGAATAATTGTAGCCTTCCTATTTTAAATTTTCACTCCCTTAAACCATGAACAAATTTTAGTTCTGCTTAAGTACTTAAGAATATCCTTCATTAATGGCTTTCACCGATATCTATTGCAACACTTAGTGCATAGGAAATAATAGGTCGAGTAGATGTCATACCATATATAATATTACCAATGACAGATGCATATGGAATGTGAGTAATGGTTTATATCTCCTCATAAGTCTTAGGACACATAAATTTAGATATATTCACACCATGACACATTGAAAGGTATCATATCTTGGATTTCTCCATAGAGAATCTCCTCAGTATGGGATCAATATAGTTGTGTTGGGTGAACCCTAGCATACTCTTTGATTTATCCCTATAAATCTATATTTCTAATACATAGGATGTTTCACCCATATCCTTCATGAAGAATTCACCAGTTAACCACATTTTAGTTGATTGCAACATCCCTACATCATTCTCAATGAGTAGTCTGACATCAACGTAAATTATTAGGAATTTTACTGCACTTCCGCTAACCTTCTTGTATATACAAGGTTCTTAAAGATTTTTATCAAATTCAAAATCATTGATAATGTTGTCAAATTTGAGGTTCCAACTCTTCGATGTCTGTCTGAGTCCATAGATGACTCTTTGAAGTGTATCTTCTTACTATCAATCTTACTTTGAAGGTTATTACCTTCCCATCAGCCCCATTTTACTTTTGTAAATCCATTTGCTTCTATGAGAACAATTCTCTCAAGTGGATCTACTAAGGATCATACTTGATTTGAATACATAAAGTTCATCTCGTACTGCATGGCTTCAATTCATTTGGATGAATCTGCATCTTATAATGCTTCTTTGAAATTTCTTGAATCACATCCAAGAATGAGCTCATCTTGGCCCTTTTCAAGAAACATTCTCATCCTTTTAGGTGGCCTTGAGACCCTTTCCGATCTCCTAGGATATAGTATCTTTTCAATCGTTGTTAGGATGTAGATTCTACTATTTCCGGAGTGAGTGTTTCTCGTATCTCCTCGAGTTCTATCATACCATATTTTCTTTTTAATAGAAACTCCTCCAAGATTGTGACATTTCTTGAAACAAGCACTTTTTTTCAATTGGGTTCATAGAAATAATATCCGACAGAATTCTTTGGATATCTCACAAAGAAGCACAAATTGACTCTACTATCCAAGTAGTCTTCCACTACATATTCCACATAAGCAGGGCATCCCCATATTCTTAACAAAGAATATTTCACTATAACAAAAACGCTAAAAGACAACGAATTTTATCCGTCGTCGTAGGTCATTTATAACTGTTGTAACTGAAAGTGTTGTTGAAGGTGCGTTCAACGACAACGGTTTTAGAAAAATATCGTCGCTAATTAGCGACGATTTAAACATAATTCATCGCTAATTTTTCAGTAAAATAAAAAAAAATACTTTTATAAATTAACAAATTTACCAAAAAAAAACTTACAATTTGACTAAGCTAACAATATTAATGATCTTAACTAACACTTAGAAATTTACCAAGAATTGAAGCGAACAACCTTACCGTAAATCGAAACTAAAATCGTAAAAGAGAAAAAAAATTATTGTAGATGTGAAGCGGTGTGGAGGAAATTAGACCGAAAACACGAATATTTATAGACAATTTGCGATGGTTTTTGGTAAAACCGTCGCTATTAGTGACGGTTTTATATTAAACCGTCGCTATTTTAAAAACTGCAACCGTTTTAATAAAACTGTCGCTAAATATTCTCTAAAACCGTCGCTAATTAACAACAGTTCGCTAAAACCGTTGTCGTTTCTCCAAAAAAACACGATAATCAACGACGGTTAGCTAAAACCGTTGTTGTTTGCTCAAAAAACACGCTAATCCACAACGGTTTTTGTTAAAACCGTTGTAAAAATTAAAAACACAATAGTTTTCCAATAAAACCGTTGTCTTTTGAGTGTTGTTGAAGACATATTTTCTTGTAGTGTTTTTGAGGATTTCCCATCCATATATCGTATGAAGTTTTATCCACTGCCTTTTCTATGGACTCTGTAACGGACCGTACTTCTAATACTTAAAATTTGCGGAAAAATTAAAAATTTTCTTAAATAAAAACATCCACACGGTCGTCACCCATCATTCATAAAATATCTTTAAAATCAACCATCACAATTTAAGTTTGCTAAAAGAAAAGCTGTCTCACATCCAGAACATAAAATCAGAGTATAAATGTTTTCATGCTTAAAATCTTAAAATAACGTAGGCGGTCCTCGGGTCTAGCCTCCCACTCAGTCCAAGCCTGCCCCTTGGTCAGCACCTCCGGTCTCCTCAACATAGTCACCTGCATCGATCAAGTCTAGTGAGTCTAAAGACTCAACACGTATAAACTGGGATAACGAGTACTACATAATAAAATCGCATGCATCTTAAAAATAGAACGTACATAATTTGAAACTTGAGCTTGCATAATAACTTGAACTTGCATACATATATAGACGTGCCATAACGTGAAACTTTCATGATCATAACTGCATACTTGAGCATACTAAAACATACATGACTTCATTTTGCATAGAGGATGTTTCAAAGCAAGTGACCCATACATAATAAACGCCTGATCAGACACACCACAGTACTGGGCTGACAGGGACGTATCCACTGCCGCATACATGAGATCCCCGTTCATAATTTAACGGGCTGGTTGGTCCCCGTTCATAATTTAACGCTTCCCCCGTTCATAATTTAACGGGGCGGAGAGGTCCTCGGCCACGTTCACCGACTTCCAAACCCATTCATAATTTGGTCACAAGTCAATTAGCATACCTCAAAACTTAAACATATTTTCTTTGCACGTCATACATACTTACTTGGCGTTGAGGGATTCGTTGGACTTCGATCGGGGCCGTTGCTGCGCATACTGATCATGAATTGACATGCTTAACTTGCATACTTAGACGTAGGTAATCATGCTCACTTACGAGTTCATTCAATTCCTTAGGACGTTCTACAATTCCCATAACTCGACTTTGTAAATCATTGTACTAACCCATGACGTCTAACCTCAAAGCATACTAAATTATTTTTCCCCAAAAATGAAGGACACGGACCCCGTATCTACATCCGTGTAGGGGTCCGTGTAGGCTCTAGAAATTGACACCGAAGGAAAGCAAAGGCACGGACCCCGTGTCAGGGTCCGGGTGAGGGTCCGTATAGGTACTGGAAATATACACTAAGTGAAACCCAAAGGCACGGACCCCATGCCCTCATCCGTGTAGGGGTCCGTGTAGATACTGGAAAAAGACTCCGAGAAGAAAACAAAGGCACGGACCCCGTGTCAGGGTCCGTGTACAGGTCCGTGTACCCATTGTAATCGCGAACTTACGAAAATTCTGAACACCTAATATTTATCCTTCTAGACTCGGTTATACGGACCATGCACCGACACCTCGAGACCCATCCTAGCATTCCATAATATCAATACAAGTTGTACAAACGTTCCAAAGCAATAACGTTCGCTCTACGACACAAACGACCCAAAATACGACCAATGACATCAAACCGTCTTCTACGACTTCTAATTACTTCGAGTGCCTATCGACATGAAACGAAACCTCAAAGACACTCTTAACATCACTACTAACATACCCGTACGCAGCAACAATCGCCCGTCGATCTCCAACGAAGCCTGCAACAGAAACTTAAAGAAACACAATTTTCGTAAAAGTCACCGTTTGAGCAGTTCCACGAAAAGCATCCTAACTCGCACAATTTTCATCCAAAAATTTCGAATTATATATCAAATCCAAGGTATCGAGACGTTCTACAATTTTCTAGTTGAAAGTTTTCTCAAATTATGTACCGAAAATTCGCAGTATTCAGAAAGGACAGTAAAAACGAGTTTTCAGATCTAAAATCCATTCAAAACCGATCCGAATCAATTTCCGTTCAAACGACGAACGTCACACACATACTTTTCCGCAGAAAACAACGCAACGCTTAATATGACATGATCGATATAGAAAGAACAGATTATACGTGACTTTTTTATATTAAAAATACCGTGACGACGACACCGACGCGGAGATGGAAGCGAGGTTGATCCGGGACGAACGTGGCACCGTTTTCTTGCAATAAAACTCACCAAAAACTCGATGGAAAGATAAGGGGAAGGGGGCGGCTGCTTTTCTCTCAAGAACCCTAGCTTTCTTCTTTTCCAAAATAATAAAATCTGAATGTGTGTGAGTGTGTGTGTATCGGTGTGTGTGTGTGTGTTAGGTGTGTGTAAAAGTGTGAAAATCGTGTAGTGTGTGTGTGTGGCTAGATTAGGGGGTTAAAATATTGTTTAAAAATGAATTAACCAATAATTAATAGTTAATCCTCCTTAGAAATAAATACACACTAATTTCAATTAAACTCCTAATTCAAATAACACACACAAAAGTGCTAATTTTAAAAGTTTCAAACTCTTAAATAATTAAGCACATAAATAAGGATTTTAAAATGCTAAACTAAATAAATTATTTAAAATGCCCCTTCCTAACTTAAAATAAAACACCGCATAAAATTTCCAAAATCGTCACCGGTCTCCTCCTCGATCCCGCCTCGAATAATCGCCTGGAACATGAAACTTGAAAAAAACGTTTTAACGTGCATCCCATAAACGTAAATAATTTAAAATAATGCATTTAAATAAATTATGCATGACTAAAACTCATTTAAAAGTAAATAATTGATCTAATAATTAAATAAATGCATAGGTTATACGTGTACTGAATTTTTGGGCACTACAGACTCGTTTCAAAAACATTGTCATAATCTCAAAAGAAAATCCCCAAAAAGATGGCCACAATTCAATTAATCTCATCATAGATTGAACAATGTCCATTGTTGTATGATTAAAACTTTCTGACACCATTCAAATAGGATGTAGCAGGTGAGGTAAACATTGAGATAATCTCGTCCTTCTCAAAGTAATCTTGAAATTCAGTTTTACGTGTTATCTGCCTCGATCAGATTGAATTTTTTAATAATATTTCCTAATTATTTCTCTACTTCATATATGAATTCTATGAAATTTTCAAGAGCTTCACGCTTTTGTTTTATTAAATACACATACCTTGAGAAGTCATCATTAAAAGTAATGAATAAGATTGCTCATATCTCATACTAATACTTAGCGGGCCATACACATCTATATAGATCAAATCCAATGGATCATGTGTACGCTCTACTTTCCCAAGGAAAGAGACTTTGGTCATTTTTTTTCAGACAAGACTAACATATTTCAAAAGAGTTTATGTCTAACATGTCAAACATGTCGTCTCTCACTAACTTGTGTATTCTTATTTAGAAAATATGTCTTAGCCTAGAGTTCCACAAGTGTTTTTTACTTAGGCTATCTTATTTTTTGTTGAAATCATATTCACTTCGACATCGTTAGTTGGAATATCTTTTATTTTAAGCTATAAAAATCTTTTTTTAATTCGCATGTTCTAATTAAATATTCATTATTGTAAATATTTCAAACACCTTGTTCTTCAGAGAAACCCTTGCTCCATTTCTCATCTTTAGGAAGATCTCATCATCCCTTGATCTTTTTTTATTGTCATCACCTGCAAATCATTGTATAGATGAAAACAACATTCAGTACCTAATACCCAAGAAGTTGAACTAACTGAGATATTTTCTTCAATAAAAAAAAAATACCTTCTCCAGAACTCCTTTACACTAGGTATTTCTTATAGTTGTGCTTCTAATGTCCAGTCTTCTTACAGTAGAAGCAAATATCTTCTATCTTTTTGTGCTTTGTTGGCTCTTGTGAAGTGTTTGAAGTTTGCTTCTTGGTGGGCTATTCTGTCGTGGAAGGAGCAAATTTTTATTTCCCTTTCCTTGTGGGCCTATATTTGTCCCAGACAAGAAGACCACTAGGAAAACATGTTTTTCTTTTTTTTTTTTATGGTGGCTTCATATGTGATAAGCATATTGGCCAATTCTTCAAGGGTAGCCTCCAATTTGTTCATATTGAATTTCATCACAACCCATGAAACAAGGGCGACAGTGACAACAGTTGAATATTTGTGGATCATTCGTTTGGGATGACAAGGTCTAGGCCCACTAGCTTCTCAATAAGCCTAATCATCCTCACACCATGCTCATGGACCAAAGTCACTTCTCGCACGCATCATGTCATGAGCTTTTTGAAAGTCGTCTTTACGAACATGTTTGTTTACCGTACAACTCTTGCAGGTGACCGTATATGTCAGCAACATTTACAGCTTCTTCAAACTGCCTCTGCAATTCGTTTGACATAGAAGCTATCATATAGCTCCTAGCTTGCAAGTCATGATCCCACCATTTGTCAAATTAAGTCAATTCCTTATCAGAAGAATTGACAACCTCTTTTGGAGGATTTTAGTTGAAAATATATTCTATTTTCTCAAAAATTTTAAAAAAATTAATTTTCTCAGTCAGATTATTTTGATAAAGTAAAACATATAGAATATTTCAGACAACATCGTAAATATATTGAAATGGAAATATAATTAATATTATTAATTATTTTATAAGATATAAAATATGGTAATTTTTTTATATAAATTGTCTCTCACAATTTTGGTATTTCCATCATCCTTTGACGAAAACGGGAAATCCAATTTCTTTAGTCAGTACGCATGACCCAATTCCTAAATTATGATCTGAATAATATTAGCCAATTAAAATTTTCAAAAGGTAGAGCTCAATTGAAATCTCTTGCAACCCTCGCGTATTTTGCCTTACGTTTGATGAGAGCCCACTAATATGATGTCTTTTCTCTTCACGTGCCGAGATTGACCTATCAATGTTGAACTTTAGTCAACGGTCATCATAAAATCCCCCAATAATATGAGCTGAAGACATGAGAGTTCCACATAGTTCACGTCAAGCATGTCAGTGGAAGTCACAATATTCCGGCATCAAGGAATCCCCAATATATGAGTCAAACACTAATCGCGGGTAGTATTCATCATGCAACCACCAATGATAGAAAAAAATAAAAATGTAAGCTCTGTTTAATTTTATTTTATGAGTTTGATATAAGTTTTGAATCTTATCCAAAATGAGGGATTTTAATTTTGAAAATTTGTATCGTCGTTAATTTTAAAATCTCGTGTCATATTTGTTTGTATGTTAGCCAGATTTATGCAACTCTTGTTATTATATAAATAATAACACACATATTGATTATTTATAATATATCACATGAATTATAAATAATAAAAGATGATCGACAATTGATAGGTAATTTATACATATGAACCAAATATGAATTCATGCCAAAATCTAGGTAAATGCAGATATACAAATGAAATATTACATTAACTTCCAATATTTTACATTTCTCTGTTATTCAAAACTCTGGAGGATCTGGGCTCTACTTCTTCAAATCTAGATATCCTACTAAATCTAAAATTTACATTAAATTTTCTTAGCACATTGGGATACAAATTTAAGAGGTGAGAACGAGTCATAAACCGGACTCACTTTAAATAATTATTAAATAATTTAAAATTACAATCGCATTATTATTATAAATCATAATATCGCATTATTATTATAAAATCATGTTTTTTTATAAATTTATCGCATTCATAAATAAAAAATAAATTAATAAATTGAATAAACAAATTTAGTCAATTATCCAATTATTTTACTAATAATTAAATTTATTGTAAAATAATTTTTATCATAAGTAATTAAAAATCTAATTTTTAGTTATTTATTTTATTAAAAAATCTATAATTTTATCACAATTTATTCCAAGGTAAATTCGACCATATTTTCATAAAATATCTTTGTAGCCCAAAATTTTGAAAATTGAGAAAATCATCCTAACCCGTAAATAATTCTTTCCCATAGAGGGCAGGGGTGGCAGAGACTTTCTCGAGTACCCTGTATGTCTTCGCGCTCGTTGCCAAAATAATTTGGGCAGCCTTCGGCAAGACGCATCATCGTAGTGCCCTCTGTAGAATACAATTTTTTTTATATATATATTTAAAACCTCCGTAGGCACGCTGTCTGCTATAAACAACTCAAAAATAGTTTTTTTTTTGTTTTTTCTGAAAACCAAATTTTCTAGATGCTGCCATTTATGATAGATTTCTTAGGCGGTTAAAAACAAATTACTCTACATAATTAAGACAATAGAAATCATACGATCGAGAAACCTTAGCTCTGATACCACTCTTAGCGTACCGTTTTCTCATGCCCAAGATGCAGTGGAAGTTTACGAACTTTCTTCAACCTTCTAATCAAATCCACAATCCAAAAATTTGTTTCTCTCCTAATTGTACAAGAAAACTATGAGAAATTTGCATCGAGATGATCGCCAGAAGGTAGTGGAACCACGACGAAGTGACGACGGCGGTGCACGGTGGCAAGTAGATGTGGTTGGTCGTGCCTCTGCCTAATGGGGAGGGCAGATTTTTCAAGTGAGGGAAGAGGGATAACATGTGAGGCCCGGGGCCGAAGAAGGCGGGAGGTGATCGTCGGTGCCATCAGTTGCACGGACAATGAGCGGCTCCTGGCAGACTTCTAGGTGGAGGGAACATGAATGAACCGACCCACACGGGAATGAGAGGGATTCCGAGACTGTTTAATGTAATGGACTGTATAGTTTAAGAGGGCTTAAAAGATTTGATTGGTACTACTCATATCACGAAGGTGCACCTTCTTTTCTGTAGCTCATCACATAAGAACTCCAAAGTTAAGCGTGCTTGACTTGGGGAAATTTTGGGATGGGTGACCTCCTGGGAAGCTTCCTAGAGTGCGTGTGAGTGAGGACATAAGCACGCTGGAAAGACTCGTCTTGGTACAGTTAGGACAGTCGTCAAATCTGGGACGTTACAATTGGTATCAGAGCCGACCTCTCTTAGTACGGTGTGGTTCGGGGACGAACCAAGCGGAAGCTGGTGGGCATGTGAGGCCCGGGGCCGAAGAGGACGGGGGGGTGATCGCCGATGCCATCAGTTGCACGGACAATGAGTGGCTCCTGACATGCTTCTAGGTGGAGGGAACATTAATGAACCGACCCACACAGGAATGAGAGGGATTCCGAGACTGTTCAATTTAATGGACTGTACAGTTGAAGATGGCTTAAAAGATTTGATTGGTACTACTCATATCACGTAAGTGCATCTTCTTTTCGGTAGCTCATCATATAAGAACTCCAAAGTTAAGCGTGCTTGACTTGGGGTAATTTTGGGATGGGTGACCTCCTGGGAAGTTTCCTAGGGTGCGTGTGAGTGAGGACATAAGCACGCTGGAAAGACCCGTCTTGATACAGTGAGAACAGTCATCGAATCCTGAGGCGTTACAAGTGATATCATAGCCGACCTCTCTTAGTACGGTGTGGTTCGAGGACGAACCAAGCGGAAGCTGGTGGGCATGTGAGGCCCGGGGCCGAAGAGGGCGGGGGGTGATCGCCGGTGCCATCAGTTGCACGGACAATGAGCGGCTCCTGGCAGGCTTCTAGGTGGAGAGAACATGAATGAACCGACTCATACGGGAATGAGCAAGATTCCGAGACTGTTCAATGTAATGGACTGTACAGTTTAAGAGGGCTTAAAAGATTTGATTGGTACTACTCATATCACGAAGGTGCATTTTTTTTCGGTAGCTCATCACATAAGAACTCCAAAGTTAAGCGTACTTGACTTGGGGAAATTTTGATATGGATGACCTCCTGAGAAGTTTCCTAGGGTGCAGGGTACGTGTGAGTGAGGACATAAGCACGCTGGAAAGACTCGTCTTGGTACAGTGAGGACAGTCGTCAAATCTGGGGAGTTACAGATAATTTTCTTGTGATCTCAATTTTTTTGTCGACAAAAATTATGAATAGAAGACTTGTGTTTAAAAGTTATGTATGTAAATTCAACTATTGATCACACGTATATAAAAGTTTCTTTACGATCTAATGAGGACTCTCATTTTAAAAGGATACTGTATTTCCATTATTTCAAATTCCCATCCAATAATTTCACTCTTGAAAAATACTATACTTACTTAATTAAATTATTATTAACTATTGATAATGCATAATATTCATATATATTAATATATTTGTATTATTTAATTGGTTAATCATTAAATAATTAATTCCAAACACCTCTAGAATATTCAATAAGAATCTTATACTAAGTAGTCACTAGTACTAATTTGTTATTAAATTAGCATATTCTAAATTATTAAATAAATAATAGTTAACACATTATAACCCAATTGATTATCAAAAAGCGATATATCGATGATACAAATCTGTTAACATATTTTTATTTTTCACTTACTCATTTTTGGTAACGGTCAGTTTTGTGAATTCCTTCACTAAAACATGTAGTTTCACTCTCCTTATTTAACTAACAGTTAAGCTAACTTTCATTAATGTAATCCATATATAATTTTTTTTATAGGAAATCTGTTTCATCTCCATCAAACTGCAGTTGCCAAATTTAACTCTTTGAATTTCAATGGGAACACAGAATCCAATACTTGTGTGACTTCAATAGTTCAAGGATACATCTACTCATGGGTTCAAAACTTCTATGATTCAGAACAACAATTGGTCTTATTCGGGCTTGTCATAATTAGCTCAATTTTATTCATCAACCTCTTGATTAAGAATATCATAACGCAAGTCTGATTTTAGCCATCAGATCATGGTAAAAACGTCTAGTATCATCGCTCCATGATCCCCTAAGTATCACTGATGATGATTACAAGAACTTTAAGTTATAGTTAGTGTACAGTACGGTCCGTTCAACTCATATATCCTAATCGAATCTGCAACCATTAGTATATTGAGAGTTGCAAATGAATTCGACAACTATGTGATGTATCTTTGTGTAATAATAGTGACATGATATGTTCAAGTAAGTAAACATCCTTCTAAAATTCACATGTCTTACTCTGACCAGATACTCCTTATACTATTAATAAATTAAAAATCACATAAGATATCTTCACTCATAGGTGAGAGGTGAATCCCCGAATGTAATGTATTATCTCATATTTCGAAACTATACCCAAACTTGTCAACTCATGACCCTCAATGGAGTCAGTAAATATATCAAATACATGCTAGTACTTTGAGCCTCAACATTGTCCTGGATCAAAGGAATAATAGTGTACAACCATAACCGTGCACTATTCCACTAGATAAGTGATAATCAATTGGAAAGTTCGAGGGAGGATTGTTCAGTGCAAAATCAAATGATCACTCATCTATATGATTGAACATCTCAATTCTCTTTCCAATAAAACATGACCTTTACATCACATGTGGTAGTCTCAAGCTCGAGCGACCTTTATCCTTATTTTAAGCGGCTGGAATAAGAAATATTTTAGAATATATGGTACGCTTCCTAACAAGACGTTGAGAGGCAGACCTCATGGTACTTATTGTTTATTTAAAGGCTTTATCTATATAGATTGAATGAGTTTACAAATAAATTAAATGTTATAATTGGATAAAATCATAAAATATTATTAAAATAAATATTTTTTTCATAAGAGTCGATAAAGCTCCAGGCACAAGTCGGCTAACTGGACAACTACTTTAATAATTCGGCTACAATGAGCCCACTTCCACGGGAGGTAATCTTACTGATCAATAGATCTGTTTACAATATCAAGGAAATTGTTGTACATTCACTCTTGTTTCTTTCAAAAACACTTTAAACAAAAAAACACTCTTTAATGTGTTGGCAATTGATCTCCTCTTCAAACTCTCAAATATAGTGACCTTGTGATGTGGAGAAAATTGTAATTTTTTCATTTCTTCTTTCATCCGAATTTGATAGAATTCATATTTACAATCAAATTTAGAGAATATTTTGGTATTGTGTATACAATTTATTAAATTTTGTCTACTGGGTATAAAATACTCATCAAACTCCAAAATTTTATTAATATCTTGATACTTAATTACTAAATTGTGTTAGTTCTTTTTTTTTTCACCTCGATTTCTTACTTGAAAACCTTGACTGCTATATGCTGCTTTGATTAAACCAAGGTTTAAATGTTCCTCAATAATAATCTGAATATCTTTTTGATCTACTATGTTTATTAGGATATGTTTAATTCTAACGAACTCATATTCCTTACCTTCTTTAATTTTAAGGCTGGCTTGGACTTGCTTTATCTCCCATTATGCTTAGAGATCTTCATTGTAGTTTTCTTTGATCATTTTCTTGACATTTTCTTGGGATGCAAACTCTACATCCTTCTAGTGTAAAACTATTTTGAGATATTTTATTTCTTCTGGTCGGAGGTTTCGATATGCTTTTAATTGAAGTATTGTTTTTTTAAAACATCTAGAATCTTTCATTTTTGATTCCGAAGTTTTCCTTCTTCAACCATCTTGCTGCAAAAATGGATTGGAAATTTTTATTAAAATGCCTCTCTTAGTCTATGTATTATAATTTTTGACCACATGGTGTTGTGAACATTAATCTTTTATTATCATTTTTTTTGGTATATGACTTAAACATTTGTAAGAAATTATTTCTTAACAGAATGTCTGCTCATGTATCATGAAAATAAATCAGTGGTGTTTTAACCTTGTTAAAATGTGTGTGTTTGTCAATCACCTCTGATTAATATTTCTTTCGTCTTAATCTCTTTACATAAGATTAAAAATCGTTTGGAGAAATCTTGTCCACTAATATGAGGTAATTCTTCTTCCAGTTTTTTTGGAAAAATGCATCTTTTTGTTGTATAGATTCCAGCTCCGAAATCAATATAAGTAGCAAAAAATTCTTTCTTATATTGTTCATATAACATCTTACTGGGATGTATATTGAGAATGAGCTCGTGGTCATTAGAGTAGTGCTGTATATTGAGTATGAGCTTGTGGTCATTGGATTTTCCACATTTCATCAATTGTCATGAATTTCTAGCCTAAGAACCAATTGATCTGGTTTTTTCGTGGGATCCTTTTTATATGATCTTCTAATTCACTGATATTGATAATTCCTTGGTAGGTTCCTATCATATGTTGTTCCAAATAATATATAGTATTACAAGAAAATTGATTTCTTTGTCTTGTAATATCAAATATCATTCCGACTTTCTACACTCTTATGGACATCTAAGCTTTCTATTGTTGAAAAAAAAAATTAATACCAGTTGGGCTTTGTGAACAGGTGTTTTTCCCCATCTATGACTTATTATCATATCTCTTTGAAAAGACAGTCTTCTTGATTCCACTCTTAAACTTTGATTCTTTTCTAAAATCAATTTTTCTTGGATCTAGATATTTGTTTACTGTATTAAAGGAAACTCGATTCTTTCCAGATAAAGTATCCGAACAAATTTTCCAAATATTTTAGGTATTTAATAAAATCATTTCTAATAAACCAATTCTGAGTGATATATATTAGACATAACATATTATAGTTGATAAATAATAGAATATGATATATGTAGAACCCGTAAATTAGATTACGTATAAGCCATGCATAATTCTACTATTTTAAATTAAAATGATTTTATTGCATGAATATTTAAATGCTTTCTTTAAAGTTAATTATTTTATGCAGTAGTTTAATTTTTATCTTTTCAGTTAATTCAGTGAGGCCGGACTGGAGTTGGAGTTTTGAGATAAAATTTAAGATTTAAGAAAATCATTCCCAGAGTTTATTTTAGCTAGCTAATAAGTTGATTTAAGTTAAAAGGAAGTTTAAGTAATCATTTTAGTAACTTGAGGTAAGTAGGAAATAAGTTCATTTAGGTTCCTTAATTAAGGTGTTAATTCACTAAATTATTTAAAGGATAGGTAAGGCTCTTAAGGTTTAAAAATGCACTAACTAAACAATATTTCCCTTCATTTTTATTTCAAATTTTCGGCCCTCTTAGATGATTAATCAATTCCTTGCCAACTCACCTTTGACCATTTCCTTGTCATCCCTTAGCATGATAATCTTTTCATTTATTAATCATCCTTAATTAATTAATATTAGATCAAGATCCTAGCCTTGTTAGCATGTAGGATTCGGCCACACCCCATCCATTTCCCTCTCCAACAATAATTTTGATATCAAACAAATTCAAATTTCAAAAAGAGGTAGACTTGGTCTTGCCATCCCCCTTATATTGCAACCCCTTCCCCTCACTATCGTAACCATCATTCCTCTCCCCCATCACCGAAATTCTGAGAGCTATTCAGTGTAAAAAAACGTGAGCATCATAGCAATAATTAGGAGAGAAAACCGAGAAAGAAAACAAGGTAGCAAAGCGCTCTGTCTCCTCCGCGACGCGTCGTTGCGTTTCGTTCTTTTTCTTTTCAAAACGAAACCAGGCATGTTTATATTTTTCCTTGCTCTTCAATCAAGTCATATTAACATTTTTAAACATTATATGATCATCATTTCCATGGCATAACCGAAATTTATCAAGAACATTCGAAAATAAAAGATGCAGATTTTGTTTCGGTTCCTCTTGTGCTTCACGGTTCCTACGTTTTTTATGGTTTCAGGTATTGGTTCGATTCCAGGCATCCAAGGCTGCTCCTAGGCATGTACTAGGACATGTTAGGAACACATTTGTCCATTGGTTTGAGTCCCATGCTAGCCGAAATCCAGAGTTGACAGCAACACCCCATTAAGTGGCTTATTGTGCTCGATTTGTGAGTTGTTGTCCATACAGGGGGTTTCTGATCTTGGCTGAGCTAGGGGCCTATAGCCATGGTTAGAAAACCTCCCTAGAATTTCTAAGACGTGACCAAGTCGCCCTTTTGAGGCTTGGTCCATGGTTGCATCGGTTTTTAAATCAAAACACAAGAACATCCCCTTCCCCTTCGACCCTTGTTTGAATTCTGCATGTGTCATCTCGATTTTGTTGGTTTGAGGTGGACCTTGTTTGGCCTATGGCCCTTAGCCCTGGTTCACACCCTACCTCTGGATATATAGATGATGCCATGGTCAACCAAATGGCCACTGGAATGGTCCATGACAGCAAGAACCACAGCAACATCCCACGCGCAGAATTTGGGCTCAGTTGGGACGTATGGTTCATTTCTGGTGTGATGCGAATTGTGACTGGACTAGGGCCCTTAGCCATGGTTCAAATCATTCCTTATGGTGTTCGTAAGAGGTTCTATTCGGTGGTTCAAGCCCCAATGACCATTAGCCTCGCAAACGACGCAAGGAAACCAAAGCACAGCTGCTGTATTTTTGTGACAGCAACTTGCTGCCTCGGTTCAGTTGCTTGTTCGAGTTCTTGGTTGACTTTTAGCCTATGGACTTGGACTGGACAGTGCCTCATTGAGTTAGGAAGGTCATGTTTTTCGCCGTTCGTGATTCGGATCATTTTGAGGTCGTACGAGAAATTACGGTGCGATGTGCCAAATTGACTCTCGAAAGAGAATTTCATGTTTTGGCCTCCATCAACCAAAATTTCGGCCCTTTCCATTTTAGGAGCATTATTTCATCATTTTAAGTGTATTTTAATCATGACTAAATGATGGTTCGGTGTTGGTTCGGGTTAGCACGAAGTCATGATTAAATACGAAGTCGTTGGACGTAATTGTCTCGTTTTTGGATTCAATTACAAAGTTTGGTCAAGAAAATCATTTGCATATTTTTCATGATAAATTTAGGTCGCAGCGAGCCTGGGAACGATCCAATCCATGTGGTAAAATATACAAGATATCTAATTATGTCATTTAATTATATTACGTGCATAAAATTATAAAATATTCATTTTTGAGATTTATGCGATATTGCTTGTGGCCATTTCACTATCATGGGAGCATTGTATTATCCGGCCGCCAGTTACCGGTCAGCTCAGTTATGTAGCACCCAGTATATTGTGGAATTAGTCTGATCAGACGTTCATTACTTCACCCGGTCGCCAGTTACCGGTCAGTTCAGTTCAGTTCAGTGCAGGGGCCACTTGCGTAGACCATAATCTCAACAGAAAATTTATGACATGCTATTTTATTACAGGGCTCCAAGGAGCAAACATTTTCACTATGATTTTCAGTTCAGTTATACACATATTATAATTTCTCATGACAAGTTATTTTCACATTATGCCTCATGACATGACATTTTACTCCCATGCAACTTTATTATATTATTTACTCGTTATTTACGATATATGCATGCTGAGTCTTTATGCTCACTAGACTTGATTTTTGTAGGTACTGATGATGTCGGGACCGAGGGCGAGAACCAGTGAGCTAGCTTGGGTCGGCAGTAGTGGAACCCGAGGACCTCATTTACAGCACTTGCCATTTCTATGCTCAAACATTTAATTTTTTTTGGATTATTCTTAAATTGTTATTTTGCGAGCAAATATTTACTTCCGCTGCTATTTTGAATATTAAACTCTATCTATCAGTTGAACTTTGAATGAGACATTTTAATTATTTAAAGAAAATTTTAGATTTTCCGCAGAATTTCAAACACGAATTTTCGGATCATTATAGCTGGTATCAGAGCCTACCTCTCTTAGTACGGTGTGGTTCGGGGACGAACCAAGCGGAAGCTGGTGGGCATATGAGCCCCGGGGCCGAAGATGGCGGTGGGTGATCGCCGGTGCCATCAGTTGCACGGACAATGAGCGGCTCCTGGCATGCTTCTAGGTAGAGGGAATATGAATGAACCGACACACACGGGAATGAGAGGGATTCCGAGACTGTTCAATGTAATGGACTGTACAGTTGAAGAAGGCTTAAAAGATTTGATTGTACTACTCATATCACGAAGGTGCATCTTCTTTTCGGTAGCTCATCACATAAGAACTCCAAAGTTAAGCGTGCTTGACTTGTGGCAATTTTGGGATAGGTGACCTCCTGGGAAATTTCCCATGGTGCGTGTGAGTGAGGTCATAAGCACACTGGAAAGACCTGTCTTGATACAGTGAGGACAGTCGTCGAATTTCGGGCCATTATAGCTGGTATCAAAGCGATGGTTCTGTAAAGAGTTGTACTACTACTGACCACGAGAAGCTCATGAAGTCACGTCTTCGGTCTGTAAGTTTTACATTTACGCATTTTATTTAAAGCATGAATTATTTAACAGCATGTTTTCATGAAATGTTTTACGTTCAGATTTATTTTTTTTTAGTATTTAAATTTAAATAAATTATGGAATTATGCATGTTAGTTACGTATGGGTTATGTATGGAACAGTATGCCCCCTAGATACATTCTCAAGCGCACTAGAAATGATGAGCCTCGCCAAGAGGACAAGGAGGAGCAGAGGCAAGAGAGAGGCTTACCACCTCCACCTCCACCTCCACCGGACATGAATTCTCAGATGCTAGCTAGGATGACTCAGTTCTTCGCACAGTTTACGGGGAATCATGCTGTGGCAGCCAGGCCGACAGGGCCCGAGGCTGTCTATGAGAGATTCAAGAAGATGCCTCCGAAGGAGTTTTCAGGGAAGACGGACCCCATGATTGCCGAGGGATGGATCAAGTCCCTCGAGGTCATCTTCGAGTTCATGAAGCTTGGAGATGTAGACAGAGTCTGATGTGCCACCTACTTATTTGGAGGAGATGCCCGCTTATGGTGGGAAGGAGCGTCAGTAGCCCTGAACTTGGCTACACTGAGCTGGACATGCTTCACGGAGGTATTCTACTCCAAATATTTCATTGAGGAGGTGCGCACCAGGTTGACCACAGAATTCATGAGCCTGAGACAGGGAGATCTGACTGTTACGGAGTTCATCCGTAAATTTGAGAGGGGTTGTCATTTTGTGCTTCTGATCGCGAACGATGCCAAAGTCAAGTTGATGCATTTCTTGGTGGGTCTATGGTCGATCTTGCGCCGTGATGTTAGGGTGTCTGACCCTACTACTTATGAGGTCGCTGTCTCCAAAGCTCTAGCCGCAGAGCAGGATCAGCGTGATATCGAGAGAGACCGCCAGGGAAAGTGCCCAGTCCAGGTACCACAACGTGCTCCTCCTCAGCAGCATCAGCAGCAGAACAAGAGGCCTTTTCACGGCCCGCCTAGAAACAGAGGTCAGCAGCAGCAGCGGGGATGCCCAGCCCCGAGGACTTTTGAGCATCCATTTTGCCCTAAGTGCTCACGTCGCCATCCTGGAGCATGTAAGTTTGGCTCAGGGAAGTGTTACAAGTGTGGCAGTCAAGACCACAAGTTGCTGCAGTGCCCTCAGAGAAATCTGCCTACCCAAGGTAGAGTTTTTGCTCTCCATGCCACGGAGACGAACCCGGAGACCATGCTCATGACAGGTACCTTTAAGCTTTAAGTTTTAATTGGGGATTTATTGTTTTGGGTTGAAATTTTGAACATAGAATTGCAGTAGGATTGCATGTACTACTCTGTATTATTTTGGGAATTTAAGTTAGAAGAACTTTGATCTTTGCATGGCTATAAGTTTAGTTCTTGTAACTATTGGGTTCAACTTAGAGTTCCGATCTTTCAGGGAGAATCTTTATAGCGGGGTCAGCTACAAAAGCCCTGATAGATTCAGGGGCTACTCATTCCTTTATTTCGGAGACCTTTGCTAATTTCCTCAAGGTCAAAACCTGTGGGGACCCGGACGCTAATCATTTTCTTAATCATCGTTGGGATTTAATTATCAATTAAGATAAAACAGGGTCTAAAAATTTTTCTTTTTAATATACAATAGCGGAAGGTAATGGAATCTAAATACTACACATATCTGTATAAAATACATTTCAGTATTAAAAGTACAATAATCTAATCTAAAGTTCCACTACTAACGTCAAGTAATAAAACCAAGTCTACTGTAAGTCCGGAATCACCACGCTAACTCGTCTTCTCTCATCGTCATCTCGACCCTGATCCTGCCCCACCTGTTGTCATGCACACATACAAAACAAGACAACAGCCGGATAACTCCGGTGAGAATAAATCCCAGTATAAAACATGGTAAACATGTATATACCTAAAATAATTCATGAAACATGCTGTTACGAATAAAATCGAAACATTAGATTTCATAAGCTATGAAATCTAATCACACAACAAGCATGCACTTCAAATCAACCAACCATGCATATAACCAATCTAAATCATAAAAACATGCTAGCACAATTGGAAGCAATAATGATGGGTCCTATGATCTAGGAACCACATCCATATAAGCATGCAGTCCTAATCAAATCACGTCTAGACTTGACTCGACTAGAACTCTAGGGATCCCGGTGTGAATAAGACGTCACTACCTACCCTCCAATCGGGGTAATGAACGTCTCATTCCTAGACTTCGGTCTGAGCTGTATCAACGGCGGCCATAAGAGTAATACCTACTCCTATGCTGAGATACACCGAAACGTCTAGATATTTGACAATGCCTGTCAAAGACTTTCCTATCTTAACTGCAATGAATAACAATCTGTAAACAAAGCATAATCATATTCATAACTGAATATCACAATTATCTTACCTGCTTGAATACAGATTCTATAATCAAAGCATAATCAGATAACAACATAAACAATAATCTAGTATGTGATTTTATTGGGAAACTCAAATTAATCTAATTTGAGTTATGCGTCCCGAATATCACATGAATTATACCTTTGTCTTCCTGATCTGATGAAGACGACGTCTCGAAGTCGAATCTGTTCATCCCTGATCTGAAACGACAATAACAAATACACTGTATCAATATGTAGTTCAAATCACAATCTGTTCTGAACAATACCCAATTCAGTATATAATCTGATCCATATCTGAACAAACCACAATCTGATTCATATCAACAAGATCATAATATAACATAAATCAATACTGAATCTGACCAATCTGCGCCAACTGATGTTTAGACGGCACATCATATCATGTCGATAACCCGACAATCTCAACATCACAAATAACCTATCAGAACTTGGAGTCAATACCATAATATCATTCTTCTAATTCCAGCATATGAATGTCTAACAACTGCATCTTCAGAAATGCTGAAATATATAATACAAACATACGGTATTATTTCCTCTATCTGACTTCACATAACTACTGAATAACCTATCCAGACCCATAAGAATAATCCTCTATTCATTCTTAAATCAAGAATACTACCATTTAGTTTGAAGTCTCAGTCAATATCTTCTAAAATTCATAACAATTGTATAACCAACTTATTCTTAAATCTGTCTTCGATTATACAATATCTACGGTAGTATAAACACCATATCTGAATCATATTCAATTCTGACAACATCATAAAATCAAATCTTGTCTAAACGTAACAAAACTTACGTGCAATTGTAGCTATCGTTGCCAGGAACTCGGTACTATACTCAGATTCAAAATCAGACGGGTGGCTTAAAGTAAAAAGGCGTGAGAATTTCTTATCTTCCTCCTTCCTCGATTTCCTTTCTTCTTTCTGAAGAAGGAATCGCATATATATATATATATATATATATATATATATATATATATATATATATATATACACGTTGCATTCCCAAGAGACAAGTGGCGATTTGACAAAATGCATGCCGCTCGCTAGGGCGGACGAAAGGTGCTCGCTAGGGCGAGTTGGTTTCGGTCGAGATCCTCGGCTGAACATCTCCAGTCGCTCGGGCGGTCAAAATTGCTCGCTAGGGCGAAGAACTCTCGGCCCTCACAAATTAAACATCTCGCTCGGGCGGACAAAAAGTGCCGCCCGGGCGAAGGACTCTCGGCTTTCTACCATTAAACCCTCTCGCTCGGGCGGTCATAAACTCCCGCCCGGGCGAATGACATTCGGCCCAAATCTTGTGTCCCTCATAATTTTTTCCAATTTGATCTCGAACTGGCCCGGACTATAATTACATCAAGTCATAATCAACAAATCATCTCAGATTACGTTAATTAAATTCTCGGGCATTACATTTCTCCCCCTCTTAGATCTGAGTTCGTCCTCGAACTCACCAATCATCAAACCAAATCTGTCAGAAGAAATATATGACAGAGTTTAACATCCAAACTCATTTCACTAGCCGAATCAATCCCATATTACTGGCTATATAACACCTGTATACGCCAATTGCAATTTATAACAAAGCAATACCACCTGTAGTTGCTATTCCATCTTCGGCTCCCAATACCAATCGTCATCATCCGACATTGGTTTCTTACATCTATTCATTCTAATCTAGCTGGATAGTTATGGTCATACCGTAAGTCATACCCTGACAACCATTCATAACAGCTAGTACTAACATCTAGTACTAAAGTTCTACCCATATCCGCCAATATCTGGTTACTACACGCTGACTACCTGTCAATCTGTAACAACTCTGCGAGGGAGAACTCATGATATTTCCGTCACAAGTACCGCTCCATCCCAATCACAATCTGATATCATCTAATGCAGCATTCTAGTAAATCTGACAATTCCTTTGACATTGATCTATGTCATCTGGTTCTGTTTGTACGTAATCTGGTACAAACTGATAGATATAGATTGAATATTCTGTCAATCATAATCATATCATATCATAGGCTGTAGAATTGACGGTACTTTTATCCCGAAAGCCATACTCACATTTTCTTATTCAGAAATATACTAAATCGGTAATCATCTTCTGATTCATATCTTTCTGGCTTCTTTTGTTCTCAATTCAAACATATCAGTACCATTTCTACCAATCTTACAACATAAATTGCTGTCCCAACTGATCTCATCTATCTATGCCACATTATCTGTTCGAATATCTTACATTCTGAAATAGCTGAATGAAACCTGAATCCACCCCAGTGCAGTTCTGACACTACCTGTGACTTCAGATTCGAACTAATGCTGTACAAGATCAGTTAATAACATAAAAGAACGAAGAAACACCTACCTGGTATTCGGCTCTGACTATCAATACCAAAAGCTGTAAACAATTCTGATAACATTCTGATATCACACAATAACCAAACCCATAGAAAACGCAAACTCATACAGATGTTATATTGATCTGATCAATAAAATACAGGTCTGAAAATTCTGATCACCGTTCGGAACTACAGTATTTTCCACAACAACTCTGATACAATTGGAACTGCATAGTATCACACACTGACTCCCAATAATATCAAATTCTGAATAGAAAGAACCTATACAGATCTAGTGAGTTTAAGAAAACTCATAACATAATAGATTCTGGCTGGCTGACTAATCTTCATACTGCCCAGATCAACTGCTATATCTCATCTGCAAATAGAATATACTCCCAACCAATATAAGATGTCTCAAATACTGATTTAGAATCATAACAATACTTAGCAGACATAAAGCAATACAAGAAAAAGAAAATCAGAAGAAGATAATCTGGTTCTGACATATCTGACATTCTGCTAATGCTGACATTTCTGATACCGCATAGTCTGAATGAAAACCTGTATCAGTAACTGCATACCGGATTCATACCTGACCCAGTGCTGTATACAATAATCACAATTCTCGAAATATTTAACCCAGGTCTTCAAATATTCAATATAATCAATTGAATGCTGCCAATATATCAATAAATCATAGAGATAACAAGCATTATTCTTCAGACTACCCTTGAACACATAATCTGCCAATCTAGAAACAGAACTGAAATGTCTTCAAGAGAAATATGTAATCAACTGGATTCTTCAGCCCATACCTTAATCTGTCAATTCTTTCAGTTCATTCTGACATAAAACACATCTGACATCCTATCTAGGCCAACACCAGTCAACTATTAGATTACTAGCCCATGTGTTACTGCTAGACTCGATTTCAGTGGATCTACTGAATACATAGGGATACTATATATTCCTTTCTGTACTAATCGAGTCAAGAACAGTACAATGATCTAAGGAATTCTAGATCTAGAATCCTCATTTATCAACTATTTCCAGAACACATGCTACAATATTTCTGTACTTGTTTAGCAGTACATATCCATACTGAGATCGAAATCATATAACACCAGTACATCATATCTAGCCCAATCCCGGTTTCATTCTACTGTAGTATATAACATGTCACAGAAATCTCTGATATCAACATATTCTTCCAAACAGTAAGGAAATCAATACTACAGCACAAACAGACCCCATAAATATAGCATATCATCATGCTACTCAATCACAGATACTCATGGCGAATGCATTAGTATATATCAATACATCTGCAGTATAATCATAAAGAATAGTACCTGTGGTAGTTTCTGGGTTTGTTTCTCACGCATTGCCACCCGATGGTCCTGCTCCCCAAAATCTTTGGGAACCCTTCTGAGGACACACTCTAGCAAAATGCCCATGTTGTCCGCAGACATTGCATCTACCAGTCACTCCCTGGCATTGTTCGGTGGGATGTCTCCCTCCACACCTAGCGCAATAAACTTCAGTATAACTCGGACTGGAACCACTGGAACTGGAGGAACCACTGCCTAACTTCTTGAACTGTTTCTTCCGAGCTTTCAGCAAATCTTGCTTTCCACTCGTGCTGCCACGTTCGAATCTCGAAGGGAATTGTGGTGTCTGGGGTTGCTTCACACACAACCTTGCTAATTGCCGAATCAGACTCTCTTCTGCTCTCTTTGCTTTACTCAAAACATCAGCAAAGTGATAGGGTCGCTGTAGATTCATGAATGCAACTATCTCCGAATTCAATCCTCTAATGAATTGATTCACTACAGCTTCATCATCCCTAGCCATATGAGGAGCAAAACGCAACAGAGTAGAAAATTTAGCAGCATAATCATCAATATTCAATTGACCTTGACTTAAATTCTCAAATTCTGCTTTCTTGTCTTCTCGGTACGAGGCGGAGAAAAACCTTTGATAGAATTCAGTCTTGAAGACTTCCCACGTGATCACGGTACCCCGTAGTGCTAATACTCTTTTGATTGTAATCCACCAACTTCTGGCAACCTCTTGTAATTGGTGAAATACCAATTTAACTCTTTGGTCATCTGTACAATCCAGTAGATCAAACAATATCTCTATGTCCTCAACCCAGTGCTGACACGTTTCAGCCGTCTCTGTACCATTCAGAATCGGCGGCTCAAATAACTGAAATTCTGCCAACTTAGTTTCCATCGGAGTCGCTGACACATCTATCTGCGGTTCTGGTATGTATGGCGGATCATACGAAGTACGGCCTGTTTCCACAATCCTTCTGGGAGGTACATCTGATTACCACACACATTAGTAACCCAATAATACAAATATGTGCCAATTTTTGCTGATCATGATCATCTTACTGCTGATCATGAATCCGATCCGATTCATATTCAAGAATACATAATCCCAGTTCAAATCATATAATCAGGTAAGCATGTATCTTAAAGCAATAACACATAGTCTCATGCTAGCACACAATGTCAATCAACATGAAAATCAATCTCATGCTAGCACAGACATGCAAGGAAAGAAAATTCATCTACCCCGCTCATTCTCTTCTATCTTAATCTGAGTCAGTCTAAAAGATCTATCAGTTCTTACTATCTCAATCTAAAAGATCTATCTCTAAAGGAACTATCGCTAAAGGAACTATCGGCTCTGATACCACCTGTTGTGGGGACCCGGACGCTAATCATTTTCTTAATCATCGTTGGGATTTAATTATCAATTAAGATAAAACAGGGTCTAAAAATTTTTCTTTTTAATATACAATAGCGGAAGGTAATGGAATCTAAATACTACACATATCTGTATAAAATACATTTCAGTATTAAAAGTACAATAATCTAATCTAAAGTTCCACTACTAACGTCAAGTAATAAAACCAAGTCTACTGTAAGTCCGGAATCACCACGCTAACTCGTCTTCTCTCATCGTCATCTCGACCCTGATCCTGCCCCACCTGTTGTCATGCACACATACAAAACAAGACAACAGCCGGATAACTTCGGTGAGAATAAATCCCAGTATAAAACATGGTAAACATGTATATACCTAAAATAATTCATGAAACATGCTGTTACGAATAAAATCGAAACATTAGATTTCATAAGCTATGAAATCTAATCACACAACAAGCATGCACTTCAAATCAACCAACCATGCATATAACCAATCTAAATCATAAAAACATGCTAGCACAATTGGAAGCAATAATGATGGGTCCTATGATCTAGGAACCACATCCATATAAGCATGCAGTCCTAATCAAATCACGTCTAGACTTGACTCGACTAGAACTCTAGGGATCCCGGTGTGAATAAGACGTCACTACCTACCCTCCAATCGGGGTAATGAACGTCTCATTCCTAGACTTCGGTCTGAGCTGTATCAACGGCGGCCATAAGAGTAATACCTACTCCTATGCTGAGATACACCGAAACGTCTAGATATTTGACAATGCCTGTCAAAGACTTTCCTATCTTAACTGCAATGAATAACAATCTATAAACAAAGCATAATCATATTCATAACTGAATATCACAATTATCTTACCTGCTTGAATACAGATTCTATAATCAAAGCATAATCAGATAACAACATAAACAATAATCTAGTATGTGATTTTATTGGGAAACTCAAATTAATCTAATTTGAGTTATGCGTCCCGAATATCACATGAATTATACCTTTGTCTTCCTGATCTGATGAAGACGACGTCTCGAAGTCGAATCTGTTCATCCCTGATCTGAAACGACAATAACAAATACACTGTATCAATATGTAGTTCAAATCACAATCTGTTCTGAACAATACCCAATTCAGTATATAATCTGATCCATATCTGAACAAACCACAATCTGATTCATATCAACAAGATCATAATATAACATAAATCAATACTGAATCTGACCAATCTGCGCCAACTGATGTTTAGACGACACATCATATCATGTCGATAACCCGACAATCTCAACATCACAAATAACCTATCAGAACTTGGAGTCAATACCATAATATCATTCTTCTAATTCCAGCATATGAATGTCTAACAACTGCATCTTCAGAAATGCTGAAATATATAATACAGACATACGGTATTATTTCCTCTATCTGACTTCACATAACTACTGAATAACCTATCCAGACCCATAAGAATAATCCTCTATTCATTCTTAAATCAAGAATACTACCATTTAGTTTGAAGTCTCAGTCAATATCTTCTAAAATTCATAACAATTGTATAACCAACTTATTCTTAAATCTGTCTTCGATTATACAATATCTACGGTAGTATAAACACCATATCTGAATCATATTCAATTCTGACAACATCATAAAATCAAATCTTGTCTAAACGTAACAAAACTTACGTCCAATTGTAGCTATCGTTGCCAGGAACTCGGTACTATACTCAGATTCAAAATCAGACGGGTGGCTTAAAGTAAAAAGGCGTGAGAATTTCTTATCTTCCTCCTTCCTCGATTTCCTTTCTTCTTTCTGAAGAAGGAATCGCATATATATATATATATATATATATATATATATATATATATATATATATATATATATATATATATATATATATATATATACACGTTGCATTCCCAAGAGACAAGTGGCGATTTGACAAAATGCATGCCGCTCGCTAGGGCGGACGAAAGGTGCTCGCTAGGGCGAGTTGGTTTCGGTCGAGATCCTCGGCTGAACATCTCCAGTCGCTTGGGCGGTCAAAATTGCTCGCTAGGGCGAAGAACTCTCGGCCCTCACAAATTAAACATCTCGCTCGGGCGGACAAAAAGTGCCGCCCGGGCGAAGGACTCTCGGCTTTCTACCATTAAACCCTCTCGCTCGGGCGGTCATAAACTCCCGCCCGGGCGAATGACATTCGGCCCAAATCTTGTGTCCCTCATAATTTTTTCCAATTTGATCTCAAACTGGCCCGGCTATAATTACATCAAGTCATAATCAACAAATCATCTCAGATTACGTTAATTAAATTCTCGGGCATTACAAAACCGTTGGGCTAGATATAGCCAATTCAGTAGTATTGCCTTATGGTGAGGAGATGGTAGCTACCAATGTGATCCGAGACATAGATCTTGAGCTCCATGGCAATCTTGTTTATGCGAATCTTATCGTGTTGCCGATGCTAGAGTTTGACATCATTCTAGGAATGGACTGGCTATTGCGGAACAGAGTTTTGATTGACTTCCAGCGGAGATCTGCTCTAGTCCGACCGCCTGGAATGGCGCAGTTCTTATTCGAGCCAGACAGGTACTTTCCTCTACCGCGTATTATTCCTTATGTCCAGGCTAGGAAGTTCATGCATAGAGGGTGTCGGGCGTTTCTAGCGACCTTTGTATCTATCCCCGAGGCGCTCAGTCAGTCAGCCGCAGATGTTCCTATTGTTAGAGATTTCCTAGACGTTTTTCCTGAGGACATCTCTGGTATGCCACTCGAGAGAGAGGTGGAGTTCTCCATTGAGCTTATGCCAGGTACGGCTCTGATTTCAAAAGCACCGTACCGACTAGCACCGACAGAGATGGCAGAGCTTAAGAAGCAGAACTTCTTGACAAGGAGTTCATTCGCCCGAGTTTTTCACCATGGGGCGCGCCAGTCTTATTTGTGAAGAAGAAGGATGGCTCTATGAGGCTTTGTATCGACTACCGGGAGTTGAACTTGGTTACAGTGAAGAACAAGTACCCACTTCCACGGATTGAGGATCTATTTGATCAGTTGCAGGGAGCTTGGGTATTTTCGAAGATTGATCTGCGTTCCGGTTATCACCAGTTGAGGGTGAAAGATGCTGATGTTTCCAAAACTGCTTTTAGGACTCGTTATGGCCACTATGAGTTCTTTTTGATGCCGTTCGGATTGACGAATGCGCCAGCGATCTTCATGGATCTCATGAATCGCGTATTTCAGCCGTATCTTGACCAGTTTGTGATAGTATTCATAGACGACATTCTCGTCTACTCCAAGAATCAGGAGGACCACAGCAGACATCTGACCACAGTACTGCAGACCTTACTGAAGCACAAGTTATTCGCAAAGTTCAGTAAGTGCGAATTCTGGTTAGAGAAGGTGGCGTTCTTAGGCCACATTGTTTCTAGCAGTGGTATTGAGGTAGACCCAGCAAAATTTTCAGCAGTCAGAGATTGGGTTATGCCGCAGAATACATCAGAGATCCGCAGTTTTCTTGGACTAGCAGGATATTATCGGAAGTTCATTAAGGGATTCTCTTCTATCGCAGTTCTACTCACAGCATTGACCAAGAAGAATGCTAAATTTGTGTGGAGCGAGGAGTGTCAGGAGAGCTTCGATACTTTGAAGCAAGCTCTTATCTCAGCACCAGTTTTGGCCATGCCGTCAGGGCCCGGAGATTTTGTATTGTATACCGATGCTTCGAAGCTCGGTCTTGGCGCAGTATTGATGCAGCACGAGAAGGTGATAGCATATGCTTCCCATCAGTTGAAGACTCATGAGAAGAATTACCCTACCCATGATCTAGAGTTGACAGCCGTTGTTTTTGCTTTGAAGATCTGGAGGCATTATTTGTATGGAGAGAAGTGCCAGATCTTTACCGACCACAAGAGCCTCAAGTATTTCTTTACGCAGAAGGAGCTGAACATGCGTCAGAGGCGTTGGTTGGAGCTTGTGAAGGATTATGACTGTGACATTAGCTACCACCCGGGTAAAGCTAATGTAGTTGCGGATGCATTGAGCAGAAAAGTCGCAGTGATGGCTCATTTGACGATTCAGAGACCTCTTCAGCTTGAGATGCAGAGGTTTGGTCTAGAGACTTATCCTCAAGGTAGAGTTCCTCGTCTATCTACTTTGACTATTCAGCCCTCTCTTCTTGACCGTATTCACAGTGGTCAGTCAGCAGATGAGCAATTGGCACAGTGGAAGAAGAGAGATGAAGCCAAGGACAGTGTCTTGTATTCAGTCAGCGACGGTATTGTGAGATACCAAGAAAGGATGTGGGTTCCTAGCAGTGGTTCTATTCGAGCAGATCAGAGGCCTACATGTTGCCGTACTCTATTCATCCAGGGAGTACGAAGATGTATCCAGATCTGCAGTCATTGAATTGGTGGCCTGGGATGAAGAAATACATAAGACGGTTTGTATCTGAGTGTCTGTCTTGCCAGTTAGTGAAGGCGGAGCATCAGAGACCAGCAGGTTTGCTCAAGCCTCTTCCCATTCCCGAGTGGAAGTGGGAGAATGTTACCATAGACTTCGTGACCGGATTGCCGAAGTCAGTCAGAGGATCAAATGCTATCTGGGTGATTGTAGATCGTCTTACCAAATCAGCGTACTTCTTGCCTATTAAGACTACTTTCACCATGATTCAGTATACAGAGTTGTATATCCGGGAGATAGTCCGACTTCATGGTATCCCAGTTTCTATCGTATCTGACAGAGACCCTAGATTCACTTACGCATTCTGGAAGAGTTTGCATTCGGGTATGAAGTTGCTGTTTAGCACAGCTTTCCATCCTCAGATAGATGGGCAGTCAGAGCGAGTCATTCAGATTTTGGAGGATCTTCTCCGTGCTTGTGTGATTGATTTCTCTAGGAGTTGGGAATCGAACTTGCCATTAGTATAATTCACCTATAACAACAGCTTCCAGTCGTTTATTGGTATGGCTCCGTATGAAGCACTGTATGGTCGCCAGTGTAGAACTCCTATTCACTGGGATGAAGTAGGAGAGAGATCAGAGTTGGGTCCAGAGATTATTCAGCAGGCCGCCGGTGTAGTAGTCAAGATCCGGGATAGGATGCGGACTGCTCAGAGCCGACAGAAGAGCTATGCAGATCAGAGGAGGAGATATCTAGAGTTTGCCATTGGCGACCATGTTTTCGTGAAGGTAGCACCTATGAAGGGTGTCATGCGGTTCGGAAAGAAAGGAAAGCTCAGCCCGAGATTCATTGGACCATTTGAGATCCTCGACAGAGTTGAGATGTTAGCTTATCATGTGGCTCTTCTGCCGAATCTGGCTGGAGTACACAATGTGTTCCACGTCTCTATGCTGAGGAAGTACATGGCAAATCCTTCGCATGTCTTGAACTTTGAGCCGTTGCAGCTTACTCCGAACCTATCTTATGAGGAGAGACCAGTGTAGATCTTAGACAGACAGAAGAAGAACTTCGGAACAAGCTGGTTAAGCGAGTCAAAGTCAAATGTCTCAACCATTCAGAGGAGGAAGCTACATGGGAGTCTGAGCTAGAGATGAGGAGTCGGTACCCCGAGTTATTTGGTGAGTTTTAATTTCGAGGACGAAATTTCTTTTAAGGGGGAAGAGTTGTAGAACCCGTAAATTAGACTACGTAGAAGCCATGCATAATTCTAGTATTTTAAATTAAAATGATTTTATTGCATGAATATTTAAATGCTTTTCTTTAAAGTTAATTATTTTATGCAGTAGTTTAATTTTTATCTTTTCAGTTAATTCATTGAGGCCGGACTGGAGTTGGAGTTTTGAGATAAAATTTAAGATTTGAGAAAATCATTCCTTGAGTTTATTTTAGCTAGCTAATAAGTTGATTTAAGTTAAAAGGAAGTTTAAGTAATTATTTTAGTAACTTGAGGTAAGTAGGAAATAAGTTCATTTAAGTCCCTTAATTAAGGTGTTAATTCACTAAATTATTTAAAGGATAGGTAAGGCTCTTAAGGTTTAAAAATGCACTAACTAAACAATATTTCCCTTCATTTTTATTTCAAATTTTCGGCCCCCTTAGATGATTAATCAATTCCTTGCCAACTCACCTTTGACCATTTCCTTGTCATCCCTAAGTATGATAATATTTTCATTTATTAATCAGCCTTAATTAATTAATATTAGATCAAGATCCTAGCCTTGTTAGCATGTAGGATTCGGCCACACCCCATCCATTTCCCTCTCCAACAATAATTTTGATATCAAACAAATTCAAATTTCAAAAAGAGGTAGACTTGGTCTTGCCATCCCCCTTATATTGCAACCCCTTCCCCTCACTATCGTAACCATCATTCCTCTCCCCCATCACCGAAATTCTGAGAGCTATTCAGTGTAAAAAAACGTGAGCATCATAGCAATAATTAGGAGAGAAAACCGAGAAAGAAAACAAGGTAGCAAAGCGCTCTGTCTCCTCCGCGACGCGTCGTTGTGTTTCATTCGTTTTCTTTTCAAAACGAAACCATGCATTTTTATATTTTTCCTTGCTCTTCAATCAAGTCATATTAACATTTTTAAACATTATATGATCATCATTTACATGGCATAACCGAAATTTATCAAGAACATTCCAAAATAAAAGATGTAGATTTTGTTTCGGTTCCTCTTGTGCTTCACGATTCCTAAGTTTTTTATGGTTTCAGGTATTGGTTCGATTCCAGGCTTCCAAGGCTGCTCCTAGGCATGTACTAGGACATGTTAGGAACACGTTTGTCCATTGGTTCGAGTCCCATGCTAACCGAAATCCAGAGTTGACAGCAACACCCGATTAAGTGGCTTATTGTGCTCGATTTGTGAGTTGCTGTCCATAGAGGAGGTTTCTGATCTTGGCTGCCCTAGGGGCCTATAGCCATGGTTAGAACACCTCCCTAGCATGTCTAAGACGTGACCAAGTCGCCCTTTTGAGGCTTGGTCCATGGTTGCATCGGTTTTTAAATCAAAACACAAGAACAGCCCCTTCCCCTTCGACCCTTGTTTGAATTCTGCATGTGTCATCTCGATTTTGTTGGTTTGTGGTGGACCTTGATTGGCCTATGGCCATTAGCCCTGGTTCACACCCTACCTCTGGATGTCTAGATGATGTCATGGTCAACCAAATGGCCACTGGAATGGTCCATGACAGCAAGAACCACATCAATATCGCACGCGCAGAAGTTGGGCTCGGTTGGGATGTATGATTTGTTTCTGGTGTGATGCGAATTGTGGGTGGCCTAGGGTCCTTAGCCATGGTTCAAATCATTCCTTAGGATGTTGGTAAGAGGTTCTGGTCTGTGGTTCAAGCCCCAATGGCCATTATCCTCGCAAACGACGCAAGGAAACCAAAGCACAGCTGCTGTATTTTTGCGACAGCAACTTGCTGCGTCGGTTCAGTGCTCGTTCGAGTTCTTGGTTGGCTTTTAGCCTATGGACTTGGACTGGACAGTGCCTCGTCGAGTTAGGAAGGTCATGTTTTTGGCCGTTTGTGATTCGGATTATTTTTGAGGTCGTACAAGAAATTACGGTGCGATGTGCCAAATTGACTCTCGAAAGAGCGTTTCATTTTTTGGCCTCCATTCACCAAAATTTCGGCCCTTACCATTTTAGTAGCATTATTTCATCATTTTAAGAGTATTTTAATCATGACTAAATGATGGTTCGGTGTTGGTTCAGGTTAGCACGAAGTCATGATTAAATACGAAGTCGTTGGACGTAATTGTCTCGTTTTTGGATTCAATTACAAAGTTTGGTCAAAAAAATCATTTGCATATTTTTCATGATAAATTTAGGTCGCAGCGAGCCTGGGAACGATCCAATCCATGTGATAAAATATACAGGATATTTAATTATGTCATTTAATTATATTACGTGCATAAAATTATAAAATATTCATTTTTGAGATTTATGCGATATTGCTTGTGGTCAGTTCACTATCATGGGAGCATTTTATTATCCGGTCGCCAGTTACCGGTCAGTTCAGTTATGTACCACCCAGTATACTGTGGCATTAGTCTGATCAGACGTTCATTACTTTACCCAGTCGCCAGTTACCGGTCAGTTCAGTTCAGTTCAGTGCAGGGGCCACTTGCGTAGACCATAATCTCAACAGAAAATTTATGACATGCTATTTTATTACAGGGCTCCAAGGAGCAAACATTTTCACTGTGATTTTCAGTTCAGTTATGCACGTATTATAATTGCTCATGACAAGTTATTTTCACATTATGCCTCATGACATGAAATTTTACTCCCATGGAACTTTATCATATTATTTACTCGTTATTTACGATATATGCATGCTGAGTCTTTAGGCTCACTAGAATTGATTGTTGTAGGTACTGATGATGTCGGGGCCGAGGGCGGGGACCAGTGAGCTAGCTTGGTTCGGCAGTAGTGGAACCCAAGGACCTCATTTACAGCACTAGCCATTTCTATGCTCAAACATTTAATTTTTTTTTTTTGGATTATTCTTAAATTGTTATTTGCAATCAAATATTTACTTCCGCTGCTATTTTGAATATTAAACTTTATCTATCAGTTGAACTTTGAATGAGACAATTTAATTATTTAAAGAAAATTTTAAATTTTCCGCAAAATTTCAAACACGAATTTTCGGGTTATTATAATATATTATCATCTTTCATTGGGCTATTTTCTTTGAAATTTTGATGTAATGTTAAAGCTCGGCGGAAATCTCGATCTGCCAGGTTGTAGCAAATTTTGAGGTGAATTACTCCTTCAATTTTTCCTGCACATAAATTCCCTAATATTGTTCCTGGCATTGAATCTTGAAGAGTATCTATTTTTTTAATCATATATAGCAATTTCAATAGGTGAGTCTATTCTTTCTTTAAAAATATATTTTATCATAATCTGGATTGCTCCAATATGGATCCACAAAATGTTTCATGCTACTTCTATCTTGAGTTTTTGCAATTCCACCTTAATTTCTTCATAAAGATTTAATTGCATCTCCATCCGATTTCCCATAAGTTCCATTAGGTTTCCATTTTCATTTTGGAAAATTTATAGATTAAATGATGTTTTTTGTTTATTAGGTCAAGATTTTTTGAGAACTTTTCTACATGTCCTATAGAGAATCCTTAATATATATATACTCGTCTTAAGGAATTTCTTCAAATTGGTATATTTGAATTAGATCGTGGTTGAATATGACATATTGCTCCTTATATCCAACAATTTAAATCTTTAAAACTTTCACTAGGTCTGGTTTGAGCTCTTCTAAAATTTTCTTTTTTGGTGTATGTCCCGTGCTTTGAGTTGATTTCGATGCTTGGAATGACATCCTACTTCTTGATGATCCACTTATTTGCCCAAATTTGTAAGATCTCACTTTTTTCTGGACCATACTGTTCTTGGTTTCTAAGAACTACTTTCATTTTTTCCACTTTTGCATAAAGATGATATTTAAAGTTAGTCCTTTTCTGCATTTGTGTCTTACTTCCAATGATTATTGGAATATAATTTTCTTTAACATATATGTAAGTCTCTAATGATTGCTGCCATATGACACAGTTCGACCATTTTTCCTCTGAGAAAAGAGATCCTACATTCCAACATATCTAGATTGTCAGAGACATATTCCCTAATTAGAATTTCTCTTCAGGAACTTGGCATTTTGTCGAAGAAAAGTTGAATTGTTATATTTTCTTCGACCCATTAATTTCATCTATATTTAGTGAATAAAATATTATATTCATATTTTAAATAGATGTCATGTAATTCAAGAATATACAGAGCGTGAATCTTTTTCTTGTTCTTCCCCATGTCTTGATTGAAAAAATAATATACTCCTATAAATTGTGCTTTAAATAGAATATCCATTCTCCGAGATTTCTCAATAAGAGGATCCCTGACTAGGACTGACTCTCTGGTTTCTGGGTAAGTCAAGTCTCCGACAATTTTAACTGATCTCATTAGACTCATTTCTAAAAGTTTAATGAATCATTCTTTGTTGTGATCAAATGTTCATGTTGCGATTTTCACAGCTGATGTCCAGTCTTATATGAGATCTTCTCTATTTTTGAAATCCAGTAGATCAAGATTAATCATAACCTCGTAATAATATATCAGTTTTAAAATAGAATACTCATAGAGTGTTTGGTGCTAGAGAATTTTATTTCTCCTTGCCCTTGTTCATGTTGGGTGTGCTTTTCCACCTATTTGAAAATCTGTTTGGGGTCCTATCCTATTCGCGAAAGACTATGCAATGTCTTGAAGATCTTCTAAACCAATCATTTTTATAGTTGGCATTACATTAGCCTTCCATATTTGGTTTAATAAGGGTTCAATAACGAAGGATGATGGTAACCTTTCTTCCGAGATATTTTTTCTAGAACTTAGTTATTGTTCTAGAGTTTGGATTCTTATTTGAATATCCTTTAATATTCCAAGAATTTCTTCTTCTTTTTTTCAAGGATTTTCTCAATTTTATGTGGTACATAGTATAGTTGATTGTCACAGTTGTGTAACGTCTTTTGGATCTCTTTAAGATGTCCGAAGAGTTTAGAGAAATCCAAGACTATTTCTAGGAACCTATTACTCTGAGTCATAAGTTTAACTTAGTATTCTAATATATTCATATTTGATCCTGATGTCTAACCTTAATTAACATTTTTTATAAATATTCATAAGTATTTCGCTTTGATATCACTTCTGGCCCAATATAAAATCAATGATATTTTAGATCACTTCGTCAAAATTGGGGAGTTCAGACTAAATTTTTATGTCATAATTCTGGCTCATTTATATAATCAAGTATATATTTTTTTATCACTTAGACAAATTAGAGAGTTCCAACTAAATTTTTATATCAATAAATCTTAAATTAAAACTTGAATAGAATATTTTTCTTTAATTTACTAAAAAAAATACACGATTTTTATAAATAAATAAGTAATTTTGTTTTTGTATAGAGTAGGTCTCATGGGTCTTAATCTTTGATACGGGTCAACCCTACCCATATTCACAATATAAAGTAATAGCATAAAAAATAATACTTTTTCATGGATGACCCAAATAAAAGATCTGTCTCACAAATACGATCCGTGAGACCGTCTTACACAAGCTTTTGTTTTTCTGTATATGTATGTGTGTGTATATATATATATATAAATACAAATTTCTCTGGTTTTGTTATCAAGAAATATCCATTAATGAAGAGAAAATCGATTCTAATTAGTTAATCGCTGACAGTATTGAATCAAGAAAGCATGGCCACTCAAGGTAACTGCTGCCGCAAGATTTTCTCCCTCTCTGTTCCCCTCTACTGCCTTCTCCTCTCATGGTGTTACACTGCCGCCGCCGCTTTCCCACAAGCATCACCTTCCTCCCCCAACCTCGCCGCCCAGAGCCTTCGAACCCGTGGATACTCCCTCTTCGCCTCCGTTCTTGCCTCCCTCTCCACCTCCACCACCAACTTCTCCGGCACACTTCTCGCCCCACCAGACTTCGCATTCTCTTTCGCCACTGCCAAGTTCTTGAACAACCGTCGGCCTCCGCCGCGGCCCTCCGTCACCCTCCTCCTCTATCACACACTCAAACCACCGCTTGTTCTTACGTGGAACGCCATCTCGTCGCGTGAAGATGGCGATGAGCTCCGAACCCTTTACAACAACAAATGTCTCTTCCTCTTCAAAAATCTCTTCGGCGGGGAAATCTCGCTTTCTTCCACCCCGCACAAGGACCCGATCTCCGCCGTCAAAATCCGCCAGCCCGATCTCTACGTTGACGATCATCTTACAGTCCATGGAATTGACGGCATACTGGATCCCACATTAGCCGTAAAATGCTCTTCATTCCCTGAAGCAGATCCCGTTTCAGATAACGATCAACCACCGGTGAAACGATCTTTCCTTGACCACGCGATGAGGGAGTTACGGCGGAGGGGATTCAGTGTGGTGGCTGCCGCCATGTCTGTTAGAAGATCCGAGCTATTATCTTTGACGTCTGTTACCATTTTCGCCGTTGATGATAGGAGCCTGTTTCTTGCACCCGGTGGATTTCGGTACGACTTCCTCCACCATGTCTTGCCGACACGGCTCCATTTCGACGATCTTTCAACGTTAGCGGTGGGTGGAACAGAAGTCAACACTTTGGCTCCGAACAAAACTATCCTCGTTTACTCTGTAAACGGCGCCACAAGCGCTGACGGTGTAGCGGTTGACGGGACGGAAGTTTACCAAAACGGCTGGGTGGTTGTGATGTCCGTGAAGGCTTCATTGGATGACGTAACTGCTTCTCCGGCAAATCCTCCTCTCCACGCCAGATCTCCAGAAACAAACTACTACGTACCTTCTCCGGCACCACTTTCCGGTGTTTCTTATGGTGGTAACTCCCCCGGAAAGCAACCCCCAGGCAGTTCAAAAGGCGAGTTTTCTTCAGGAACTCCATCTCCAGCAGTGGATCTAGATGGAGGAGATGACGACTACCCTACACCGACAAGCTTCGATCCTGAGATATCGGCCTTCGGCCCATCGCCGGAACCGGTGAACTACGATTACGTCGATCCTAATTGTGACGTGAACTCGACGGCCGGCGTTGAAGGAGGAGATCTCTTTTGCCTAGAAAGAAATACGCGGGAACTAATGGAGAAATCTCAACTGTTGGATTCTCTCGGTCAAACTTCCAATCATTTGACTCAATCCGACGACGTCAAGATTTTTGAGAACGTTAACATTGCTGATGATCTGTTCTTTTACACGTAGATATGACTACCACGTGGCACCACACTTGTTATCCGACGTGGAATATATACGAAATTCAAAATTCTAAGTCATCCATTCATTCTATTATTTCTTAATCACTAGTTACTTTACACACGCAACATAATTTATTTTTTATCGTTATCGATGGACTAAAATGAAATTTGACAAATTATGAAGGGACTAAATTGATATTGAATGATTGAAATAAAAAATAAAAGTTTATGTTGAAATTTTAAAAAAAAAAAACAAAAGTGTAATATTAGTATCATATAAGGGCGAAATTGGAAAAAAAAAATTGGTGTCCTCTTTAGGTAGTTATTATCATGTCCTCATACTTAATAATATAATATAGAAGTATAGATATAGCTGAGTGGTTTTCTGGTAGATTATCTAATATAGTATATATATCTATCCTAAGGATATATGTTATTATAGAATAATTTTTTTAAATAAATAGACAAAAATAATCCTCTTTTATTTACAAAAAACCGTAAAATCCTTTTTAATAAGTTCGTATTTCAATTGTTACGTTATGTATTTTATGTACTTAAATTAATTACTTATTGGTCGGAAAAGTGGTCATCATAATAATATTTTGAAATAGCCGATAAATATGGCTTATCTTATACCAATGTTCCCAATTTGATGTTTCGAATTCGATATTTCAATCATGAAGAATCCCTCCAACTCAAAAAAAATTTGAAATATACACCAAAAATTTAATTGACTTTCATATTCAAATATGTAACATTTTTGATCTGATTATATCTTATTTTTCTTATTTTACATTATTAGATATATTAAAAAATAATAAAACTGAAAGCAAAAATAAGAATATATGCAAATAAAAGTGATTTGGTCCAACTGACTTACATCTATTGGACAACACCTGATTATCAAGCAAATTCACTAAATATAAGTAGTTTACATTCATACTAAGACTTATTAAAATAAAATACTCTTTTTTTCTCCCTAATGACGCCTCTGTGACGAACATATTTAGTATATTTTACTCAACAAGCACCACTCGTTTTCAATATCCACCAACTCGAACTTCTTTTGATAACATGTAAATTGTTCTCTCCCGAGAATGTCCATTGAATGCTTGTGCACCACTAGTAATAGAAAAAATCTCAAAAAAAAAAAAAGATAAAGTGACATTGTTTGAATCTTATTGTAGGAGTTATCGTGACACGCAATGCAACATGGAATGAACATATTCGTTTTGCCTCGTTAATTTCACACCCAACCAACCTGACAAGAACACAACATAAAAAATGTTATATACAAGAAATATCTCTCTCCCGTGAGAACTCACTTTCTCCTTTCAAAGAATGTATGAATGAATATAGTGCGTAAAAGCAACACGAACAAATCAATTCTAAAAGATTTGACATTAAAATCTCATATGCATCTCTTGATCACACATCACCGTTCTCTACCATCTTCAGTATGGCTAAGAACTCTAAAATATATAGAAATTCATTACATCCAAGCCAGACAAATTCTTTTACATTCTTTCACATTTTCTTTTAATATCAATCAACATTATATATTTTCAATATTCTTTTCAATTATCTCTTTTTCTCTAAAATCTTCAAATCAATATTTTCTTGACAAAATAATCTCAAAACTTAAGCAATTAAAAAATTACATTCAACAAACACAATTTCATATTCTTTATTAAGATTTAATGCCCTTCAAGTACTCTATAGAATGAAAGACCTTGAGAATTATCAAATAAAAAATCACAATGATTGAAAATATGCTGGATCAATCCTTACTATTTGATAATAGCCCAACATCTTAAAAAACTCATTGTCCATGTAATGTTTAGACTAAATTAGCCTCTCAAAAAAACTATTTTTACATGTGGTTACCAAAGGAAAAATGAAATCACTTAGATTATATTTGGATAAATAGATTTCAAATCCATAGATTTCAATCGTATTTTTGTAGTTTTAGATAAGTAAGACCATAAGCTTCATATCCACCTCTTTTATGTTTATATTGTTTTTTATGTTAATGAGAATGGATTCCAAGTTCACCAAATAATAGAGACATTTAAATACATTTTACTTTGTGTAACTAATGCGTAAATAAATAATATATGAATTTATGATTTTATCTATTATTTCAATGTTAACAATAAAATTATAATCAAAATCCGTTGATTTCACGTCCATTTAAATATAACTTTAGGTTTCTAAAGGAAAATCTATTGACCCAAATTTTTCATTAAACGTACAGCTCTTCGCAACCTAAAACCCATGTATTCTTTGTTGGCCACACGTGCGGTCATTTGAGATAATAAATATGAAAATAAAGAATAAACTGGACACCGAGATTACGTGGAAAACCCACTAAAAATTATTTGGATAAAAACCACGTGCAAGATGGAAAGAATTCTATTATAATATTTTTTTGTGTACAACTTACTCACTGTGTTTCCAAAGAGAACACACACTCTATTAATACAGATGAACAAACAGCTCACAAATATTATAGAATTAAGCACTTAAATGACATAGAATGAATAAAAACTCAAAAAATGGATGATTTCGGAATGAAGGGGATGGAGCTCTATTTACAGAGCTTCCTATCAGTGTGAAAACGCGTTTCATATTAAATGAAATGTGTCCCCAAACAATTCCCCCCAACCGCTACGAATTATTTTGTAACCGACATGCAATAAATGTGACTGACATTTCTTTCACTTGGAGATTTGATTGAGAATCAAATACATCTCCACACATCCTTTCAATCTTGGCATTCTCTACTGCTTACGTTTCCGCTAGACCACTTGAGGATCTACACCACTCAAACTTATCAATGTTCACTGCCTTGGTCAGAAAATCAGCTATGTTATCTTTTGTTTGCATATCCACGCTTCCTTCCTCTACTACTTCTCGCAAAGATTGAAATTGTACTCCAATATGTTTTGTCATGGAATGAAAGGCTGGATTCCTTACGATGTGCAAGGCACTCTGACTGTCACAAAACAAAGAAACATTCCTTTGTTTGTGCCTGATCTCCTCCAATCACATTTTAATCCATATCGCCTCCTTGCAAGCTTGAGTAGCTGCCATATATTATGTCTCCGTTGTAGATAACGCCACAAATTTTTGCAATTTTTAAACCCAGCTTACTGCTCTCCCTGCAAGTGTAAACACATAACCAGTAGTATATTTTATTTTATCAAGATCACCTGCATAATCTGAATCGACATAGCTCCTGAGTGTAAAATCTGATCCTCCATAACATAATGCAGCATTTGATGTACCCTTAATGTATCTAAGGATCCTCTTAACAGTGCTCTAATGCTCTCGACCAGGATTTGTCATATATCGGCTAACTGCTCTCACTGCTTGAGCAATGTTTGGTCTTGTACAGATCATGGAGAACATCAAACTTCCCACTGCTGATGCATATGGTATTCAAGACATCTCCATCCTCTATGCTTCACTGCTAGGATACATCTTGAAGGATAACTTGAAGTTAACAGGAAGAGGAGTCGATATTGGCTTGCTATCTTGCATGTTGAAGCGTTGCAGATTTCTTCAAATAATTTTTCTGGGAAAGTCAAATCTTTCTATTACTTCTATCTCGGTGAACTTGCATCCCTAGAATCTTGTTTGTTGGTCCCAAGTCCTTCGTATCAAATTCCCTATCTAACTGCAGACCTGATCTTTGTTGGGGCCTGATACCAACATGTCGTCGTCCACATACAACAGCAAAATGATATAAGCATCACCAGATCTCTTGAAATACGTATAAGGGTCTGCACTCAGTCTGTTGTATCCAAGGCTTGTGATATAGGAATCAAATCTCTTGTACCAACATCTCGAAGTCTCTTTGAGACCGTACATAGATTTGTTCAACTTTCAAACCAAGTTTTCTTTGCCTTTTTCCGCAAAACCTTCTTGCTGGTGCATATAGATTTCTTCTTCAAGATCTCCATAAAGAAACGTCGTTTTTACATCTAGCTGTTCTAGATGTAGGTCAAACATTGCACACAATGCCAACACTACTCTGACTATTGTAAGCCGAACCACAAGTGAAAATATTTCATTGCAGTTAATGCCTTCTTTCTGAGCATATCCTTTTACCTCCAATTCTTTCTGCATTGCTATCATCCATAAGGATAAGTCCGAGCTTTGAGTAGCCTCATGGAAACTCGATGGCTCACCCTCCTTTGATAATAGACAATAGACAATATTGCTTTCAGTGACATAATATGAAAGCCAACCTGGTTATCTTCTGTCTCGAGTTGACTGTCTCACATTGAAAACTTCAGACTCAACATGTTCTTGTTCTTCGTGCTCTGGTACTGCTTCACAAGAAATTTGACCTTCGTCCGTCTTATTTTTCACCTGAAATATAGTAGTTTCTGAATTCAGTGTGCCTTTGTCTACCTTTACTTTATCTTCTTCGAAGATAACATATCTGTTGATGACAAGCTTGTGAACAGTAGGATCCCACAAGAGAAACCTCTTTACTCCACCAGCATAACCCAAGAGATTCTGGATTTTGAATTCAACTTGGATCTTTCTTGCTCATTATACAGAACGTACACAGGACTTCCAAATGTATGCAAATGATAATAATATGTCGGCTTTCCTGTCCACATCTCCATCGGAGTCTTCAAATCAATCTCCATTGATAATATAACAAGTGGTTTTTATTGCTTCCGCCCAAAATGTCTTGTCTAGACCTGCAATCCTCAACATAGCTAATGTTCTGTCCAACAAGGTTCTGTTCATCCGCTCCGCCACTCATTTCTGTTGAGGTGTGTAAGCCGTCTGAATTGTCTTTGATGCCTTCATATTGAAAATATGTATCAAATTTGTCACTGGTATATTCTCCTCCATTGTCACTCCTCAGACACTTGATTTTCTTTTCAGAATCAAGTTCAACCCGCGCTTTGAAATCTTTGAAGACTTAGAAAACATACGATTTCTTCTTTATTGGATACACTCAACATCTCATAGAGAAATCAACAATGAACGAGACAAAGTATCTCGTTCTTCCTAGGTATACAACTGGTGCTTGCCAAACATCCGAATGAATCAACTCCAATATGCTTTTGCTTTTGGCAGTAGAAGTACCAAACTTTAATCTGTGTTGTTTACTGGTAACATAATGCTCACAAAAGGGTAGTGACACTTTTGTAATTCCCGGCAGCAGCTTCTGTTCTGAGAAAATTTTCAACCCTCGTTCTGACATATATGCCCAATCTTTCTATGATGTAACACTATTAATTCTTCTCTTGAACCAATTGATGCAACAACTAATTCTGTCTCTTTGTGTGTTTCTCCCAAAGGTACATAAGATTTGCAGCAACTTTTTCCGCATTCATAACCTCAAGCACACCCTTCAAAATTTTCATGATCTCGTTCTCGATACGAGTTTTGCATCCGATATCATCAAATTGTCCCAAAGACAAAAGATTTTTAGTCAGTCCCTTCATATATCGTACCTCATGTATGGTGCAAATAGTGCCATCAAACATTTTAATTTTGATAGTACTGACCCCAGAGATTTCCAAGGCATGATCATTTCCCATGAATACAGATCCTCATGAGACTGGTTCATAATGATCAAATCATTCTCTCTGAGACATCATGTGCCACGTTGCTCCTGGATCCATAATCCATGTGTCACAAAATTTTTGTCTGCCTTCTGCAACTGTTGTTGCTTCGCTGAATAATATTTCACCACTACCTAAAGTACTGGCCACATTTCCTTGAGAACTTCTCTCGATACTTGTACTCTCTTTCTTGAAGTGCCCTTTACCACCACATTTAAAGTAGTAAATATTTTTCTTCTTACTTTTACTTCTCGACTTTGATCTACCTCGTCTTTGGCTCCCACTGGAGTCCCGGTCCATAAATATTCCTCTTATCATCGGCAAAGCCTCTGCCTGCTTCGAAGTACCAACCTATATTCCTTATTTTTGCATTGGCTTTCTTCACCAAGAACCGCAGTTAAGACATCGTCGAATTTTAGAAAGCCCATAAGAATATTGTTGGTTATGTTGATGATAAGTTGATCATTTGAATCTGGTAGACTTTAAAGTAGAAGCTCTGCACGTTCATTTTTTCTTATTTTATGCCCCATGGAAGTGAGTTGGGCAAATAGAGTATTTAATGTGTTGATATGGTCGAGATGAGGATTCCGCCATCCGAAGAGTATAAAGCCTTCTCTTTAGGAAAATCATGTTGTGTAATGATTTGACCTCGTACATCTTTGCCAGAGTATTTTAGATAACTTTTGCTGTTTTTATCTCAGAGATACTTGACAACACTTCGTCTGTTATAGCCAAGTGTAAATTGACAACAACATTATCATTCATTTCATTCCACTTTCCATCGTCCGTAATTTCCACCGATCTATCTCCAATATCCGCCAAGCAATTTTTGTCTTAAAACTGCTTGTATCTTTATTTTCCACAGCATAAAATTGCTTCCATTGAACTTTGCTATCTTGTACTTGTCCGCTATTATGTCTACAACAATTTATTAGACTGGACAAAATAATCCCGCCTTAAATAAAAAAATCTCAAAAAAATCTTTTCTGATGTGGAAGATCAGTCTAAGTTGCAACCACAGAGCATACTCAGAATTTTAAGAAATTTTAAATCAAGGCTCTGATACCACTTGTTGGTCTCACGTGCAGTAATTTGAGATAATAAATATGAAAATAAAGAATAAAATAGACACCAAGATTTACGTAGCGGGCAAGATGAAAAGAATCTCACTATAATATTTTGTGGTGTACAACTCACTCACTGTATTTCCAAAGAGAACACACACTCTCTTAATACAGGTGAACAAACACCTTACAAATATTATAGAATTAAGCACTAAATTGCTATAGAATGAGGAAAAACTCAAAGAATCGATGATTTTAGAATGAGGGGAGTGAGCTCTATTTATAGAGCTTCCTGTCAGTGTGAAAACATGTTTCATATTAATGAAGCGCGTCCCCAACCAATTACCCCAACCGGTACGAATTATTTTGTAACTGACATGCAATAAATGTGACTCACATTCTTTAGCCCCCTTCAACTCAACCTCGTTTCAGAATGACTTCCCCAGTTCCTCACCGGCTCTTCTCTTCAACCGCTTCCAATTAAGTGCTATTAATTTTTTTTCAAATTACTCTTGTAAAAGAAGTGAAAAATCAGTTAATTTCATAATTATAAATATATTTTTGTTTACCGTATTTGCAAATCGATTTTAACCTCTATTGAATATTTTTTCTCCCTTTTTCGTTGCAATATGTTACTTTTGTCGATTGAGTTGGTTGACCTTTTCATTTTCATCGTTGATGAATCCCAGATAAATTGAGCGAGTCAGGTGGACAATCTATCGGATATGTGAACTTTTCCTATGAATACTGATAACCGAGCAAAAGGATCCCTGGCTGTGGGGACCCGGACATTAATCATTTTCTTAATCATCTTTGGGATTTAATTATCAATTAAGATAAAACAGGGTCTAAAAATTTTTCTTTTTAAAGTACAAGTGCGGAAGGTAATGACATCAATCTAATATACATCTCAGTATAAAAGTACGATAATGTACAATACTCACTCAAACTAATCTAAGGTTTAACTACTAAATTTTAAGTATTAAACCAAGTCTACAATAAGTCCGGAATCACCACTCTAAACTCGTCTTCTCTCGTCATCTTCTTGACCCCGGTCTTGTCCCACCTGTTGTCATGCACACATACAAACAAGACAACAGCCGGATAACTCCGGTGAGAATAAATCCCAGTATAAAAATGTATACATGCAATTAACTGAATTAACATAAAAGCATGCATTATATCTTTGCACATGTATCTAAAATCAAACAACATGTATCAATATTAATCTGTAAATAAAGCGTGAATCGTAATCTACGAAACAAAAATCAATACAGGTCTGTAAATCAAATTTAATCTCAATATCTAAGACTCGACTCATCTCTCATTCTAATCTAGGGATCCCAATGAATAGGAATGTAACAAATCTCCCACCTATCTTGTACATTCGCGGTGGTTGTAATTGCTACGTTCCTATTTACGGACTTGGCTCTCGCTGTATCGAATATCTATGATAAGAGAGACTCTACTCATAATTACATCGATACGACCAAACGTCCGGTGTCTTGGAGTATCTACCAAGACTATGCCTAGTCTGACAAGGTGCCATGGGTCAGTGACGTCTCTGTCATAGTCTGGCCCCTCTTTCAGTGACTCTTATTCAATAGCTCTCTGCTTTCTACTTTCTCTCTCAGTAGAATAAGCATAATCATTAAAACATAAAGGTATAAAAACAATACCATACACGTATGTGGTTTAGGGAAACTCGAGTAGAATCTAACTCAAGTCGATCTCCCAATAAACATCAATTTATACCTTTCTCTTCGCGATCTGATGAAGACGAATTCTCGTATCCCAATCTGTCCATATCCAAATCTGATAATGACAATCATATAAATACCATATCAGTATAACTCAATTCGAGACTTGTTCTGATCAATACTCAAATCGGTATACAATCTGATCAATGTCAACGATATAACAATGAATCTCAATCAATCTAAATCAACTGATGTTTCGACGGCATAACAATACAATCTGAATAACCCCGTCAATCTGAACATCACAGATATAATACCAGAATTCATACTCAATACCATAACATCACCCTTCTAATTCCAGCATGTCAATATCTATGCAATTCAACTCAAGAGATGCTGAATTTCATAACAAAGGCATACGGTATAATTTCTTCAATCTGATTTCACATATATACTGATTAGTCTGTGTAGATTACTTAATAATAATCAACTCTCTAATCTTGAATCAAGAACAATACAAATCTTGTATTAAATCTCAGTCCATATCTTTCAAAAATCATAACATTTGTATAAACAGTCTATTCTTTAATCTGACTTCAATTATACAATGTCTACGGTAGCCGAAACACCATATCTGATTCATATTAAATTCTAGTAACATCATATTTTCAAATCATCTCAAAACGTAATAAAACTTACGTCCTTGTGTAGCCCATAGCAAGAGGAATACGATACTGCTTTCTGATTCAAATTCTGATGGACGGATTTCTCGGAATCACGAATTCAGGCTTGAAGAATTCCTTCCAACATTTTCGTCCCTTTTCTGAATTTTGAGGAAATGAACGATTGTATATATATATATTGCATGAAATGGTACAAATGGCTCGATATCCAAGCTGCACGTCATACCGCGGGTGCGCTCCTCTCCAAACCGCGGGTGCGGTCTGCTCTCGGCAGCCCTTTTTATTTTCCACAATTCAATGACCGCGGGTGCGCTCTTATTATTACCGCGGGTGCGCTCTGTCTACTGTAGCCACACCGCGGGTGCGCTCTGTCTGGCACCGCGGGTGCGGTGTTGCTACTGTAAAAATACTCCACCTTACTGCCACTCCACCGCGGGTGCGGTATATTTCTTGGCGCGGGTGCGGTGTCACCTTATCAAAATATTCAATTTTTGCAACGTCGTTTCTCCCCGTCTGTTCTTGCATTTCTTATTCATACTATATATATATATCAATTCAGACATATCAACAAGAATCTCGAGCATTACACTGGCTGAGTGATCTACGCACTTGGAAAGCAAAGATTGTTAGTGGAATGCTGGAATGGTTTTCGATATAGTCACTTCTAATACCAACATGTCAATATCTATGCAATTCAACTCAAGAGATGCTGAATTTCATAACAAAGGCATACGGTATAATTTCTTCGATCTGATTTCACATATATACTGATTAGTCTGTCTAGAATACGTAATAATAATCAACTCTCTAATCTTGAATCAAGAACAATACAAATCTTGTATTAAATCTCAGTCCATATCTTTCAAAAATCATAACATTTGTATAAACAATCTATTATTTAATCTGACTTCAATTATACAATGTCTACGGTAGCCGAAACACCATATCTGATTCATATTCAATACTAGCAACATCATATTTTCAAATCATCTCAAAACGTAATAAAACTTACGTCTTTGTGTAGCCCGTAGCAAGAGGAATACGATACTGCTTTCTGATTCAAATTCTGATGGACGGATTTCTCGGAATCACGAATTCAGGCTTGAAGAATTCCTTCCAACATTTTCGTCCCTTTTCTTAATTCTGAGGAAATGAACGATTGTATATATATATATATATATTGCATGAAATGGTACATATGGCTCGATATCCAAGCTGCACGTCACACCGCGGGTGCGCTCCTCTCCAAACCGCGGGTGCGGTCTGCTCTCGACAGCCCTTTTTATTTTCCACAATTCAATGACCGCGGGTGCGCTCTGATTATTACCGCGGGTGTGCTCTGTCTAATGTAGCCACACCGCGGGTGCGCTCTGTCTGGCACCGCGGGTGCGGTGTTACTACTGTAAAAATACTCCACCTTACTACCACTCCACCGCGGGTGAGGTATATTTCTTGGCGCGGGTGCGGTGTCACCTTATCAAAATATTCAATTTTTGCAATGTCGTTTCTCCCCGTCTGTTCTTGCATTTCTTATTCATAATATATATATATATCAATTCAGACATATCAACAAGAATCCCGGGCATTACATTTCTCCCCCTCTTAGATTTGAGTTCATCCTCGAACTCGCAAGTAATCACTCCAGATATCTCGGAAGAAATGTATACAAGAAGTGAAATCAGAAAACTCGTCTCAATGAATCTATTTTGAAATCTCAATCTTATATCAGATTCTATCTCTCAGAATAGCTTTGAAATTCTGACAATCTTACTGTGTTTTCAACAACAGAATAATCTTCGTTCTGAAATATTCTTCTTTTACGGATCTCCGATTCCAACCTGGAATAAGGATTCAAGAAGTATAATATCATAATACCCCTCAAAATAGTTCTGACACAATCAATCTCGTAATACTGGCTATACAACATCCGTATACACCAATCCACAGCTCATAGCAAATCATTACCATCAGTTGTTATCAAATCTGTTTATCCTCTTCAAGGATATATTAAATCTTCGGCTCTAAATACCAATCGTCAACATCCGACGTTGGCATATTAAGTCTGTCTGGTCTGAGCTATTTTCATTCTCTTCTGGAGTAGCTATCTTTTCTTTATCATAACTTTGCCCGTATCAGATCATATCCCAGGTATCTCTGAGCTATTATTCTTATACCAAGGAAATCGACAGTACTCACTGTACAATATATCATCTGTAACTATCTCACTATCCATCTGATAATTTGAATACAATTATCCAGCGGCCATATGTCATATCAATCAGTGCTAGTATCCAGCACTGCAGCTTCTGGAATATCTTCCAATATCTGGATAGTACCCTCTGCCTACCGTGGCATTCTGATTACTCTGACCACTTTTCTGACATCGATCTGTGTCATTTGGTCATGTTGGTACGTTATCTGGTGCAAACTAATAGGTATAGATTGAACCACCTGTCAATCACAATCATATTATATCACAATCTGGAAAATATTACAGTGATCTCATTACGAAATTCATCGAAATCTACTCTCCACGTCTAGTCAGAAATATACAAATTCTGTAATAAATATTCTGATTTCTATCTCTCTATTTTCATTTAATAGCAATTCAGACATTTCTGTACAATTTCTGCTAACCTTTCAGCACAAATTCTGCCACGACTGATTTACTCTGTCTATATCAAACTGTCTGTTCGAATTAACATACACTTTCTGTTACCTGAATGAATACTGAATCCATTTCTGTGCGCTTCTGACACTATCTGTCATTTCCGATTCGAACTATTTGATACAAAAATCAGTTAATAATATAAATGAAAGAAAAATACCTACCTGGTATTCGGTTCTGACTATTGATATTAAATTCTGCTGTACAATTCTGAAACATTTGACATCACCATATACTCATCCTCATACAATAAAGATCGCATATCTGCTACTCTGCTCAATACTCTGTTCTGATTATCGAAATCATGTGTTGAATATTCTGATCAAATTTCTGAACTACAGTAACTCTCGAATTCAGCTATGCTTCGGTTGTAACCGTATATACTCTCAACGGTTCACAATAATCTGTATCAAACACTGATTCAAAATAACAGTAATATCAAATCAGATTCAGACAATAAATAATCTATACTAATCTAGTAAGTTCAATAAACTTATAAAATTACAATTTCTGGCAATACTGTCAATTCTGACTAATCAATCATATCTTCATGTTGCTCAGATCAACTGCTATATATCATCTGCAAATATAATATGCCCCAAACAATACAATTTGTATCAATATTGATCTAGAAGCAAACAACTCTTAAGCAGTTCAAAGCACAATCAGATCAGATAATCTGCCAACTCAGACAAAAATAAATTTCTGACATTTCTGACATCTCTGTAATTTCTGATCTTTCTGATATCGATATCGTTATCAGCCACTGATCACAATCTCAACTGTGTCAAAATCAATCGGTATACTAACTTCAGATATCGCATACTCTGAATATAATATGTTTCAAGCAGGATTCTTATCTGAATAATTTCTCTGAACACAGGATTTATCAATCTATCGACAGAACTGAACATTTCCAAGAGAAGCACTAAATCCGATGTAACTCTTGGCCAGTACTCTTATACTGATCTTTCAATTCTTTCAATTCACTCTGTGTCATTCTGTAGATTCAATATCATTCTGTACTGAATTCTGATAAAACGAACAGTACCAAATCTCAATTCAATTCTGACGTCTATCTTTCAATTCTAGGCAAATCCAGAATCTCATCTGGACAATCATCAGCCAACTCGTACATCATTGGTAAATCTGCCAATGCTAGGCTCGATTTCAGTACGTCTACTGAATACATAAGGATGCCATCTGCTCCTTTCTGTAATAATCGAGTCATAGATAATCTAAATATCACATGAATTCTAAATCTAGAATACTCACCGTGAAATCTCTATCCTTCAGCCATATCTGGTCTGAATCCTATATTCTCCTGAAAGGAATCTTTAATAGTTCTGTACTTGTTCAGCATATTAATATCAATACTGCAGTTCAATCAGAAAACACAAGTACATCATAATCTAGTTCAATCTCATTCTCATCTTACTGTAGTATACAATATTTTACAGAAATCTCTGATATCAATCTTTCTTTCCCAAAAAGGTACAAAGATTAATACTACAGCAATACAGACCCAACAGGTACAGTATTTCTCAATGCAACTCAGTCAAAGATAATCGTAGAAAATGCATTAGTATATAAATCAATACATATGCATCATAATCATAAAAGATCAGTACATGTCACTATATCATCAAGTGTGCTCTGGGTCTGTTCCTCGATCACTGCCACCAGATGATTCTGCTCCCTGAAATCTTCGGGAACCTCTCTGTGGACAAACTATAACAAAGTGTCCCCGCTGTTTGCAAATATTGCAAATGCCAGTCACTCCCTGGCATTGCTCTGTAGGATGTCTTCCTCCACAAGCTCTGCAATATACGCAAGTATAACTCGGGCCGGAAACACTGGAGCTAGATGAACCACTCGGTTCACTTCCCAACTTCTTAGACTGTTTCTTCTGAATTTTCAGATGTTCTTTCTTTTTACCACTGCTGCTGTCAATCTCAACTCTAGAATGCAGTTGCTGTGGATTTGGTGCTGGAAGATCATACGATGCTCCCTGTTGTCCCATCAGAACTGTTTCTGCTCTTTTGGCCCTATTCAATGTATCAGCAAAACTAATCGATCGTTTCACATTTACCAATGTACGTATCTCTGGATTCAATCTCTAAATGAATTGACTAGATATAGCATCATTATTTCTAGCCACAAGAGGGGCAAAACGTAGTAAGGTGAAGAACTGTGCCAAGTACTCATCAATACTCATCTGACCCTGTCTCAGGTTTGCAAACTCTTCACTTCTGTCCTCTTTATATGATACGGGGAAAAATTTTTGATAGAATTCAACCTTGAAAATTTTCCATGTAATCACTGAATGACTCTGTTCTAAGGCTCCTTTGGTTAGTAACCACCATCTTCTTGCAGTCTCTTGCAACTGGGTCTCAATCAATTTGATTCTACAATCATCTGTGAAATCAAGAAATTCAAATAACATTTCTGTGTCCTCAAGCCAATTCTCACAATCTATTGACGTTTCAGTACCCTTCAGAATCGGCGGTCGAAACGACTGAAACCTCTTCAACTGTGTTTCCATCTGAGTTTCGGACATATCTGTCTGTTCAATTGAAGTATTACCTCTTTCCGGAATTCTTCGGGGAGGTATATCTGATTACCAAAAGCATTAGTAACCCCAATACAACAAATCTGTTCTAATCTTTCTCTGATCATCTTACTGCTGATCAAGAATCAAATCTGATTCATATTCAGTGATACATAATACCAATTCCAATCAAATACTCAGGTAAACATGTATCTCAAGGCATTAACACATAGTCTCATGCTAGCACACATGTAAGTCAACATGATAATAAATCACATGCTAGCAATCACATGCAAGGAAAGAAAACTCATCTACCCCGCTCATTCTCTTCTATCTCAGTCTAAAGGATCTATCGCTCTGATACCACCTGTTGTGGGGACCCGGACACTAATCATTTTCTTAATCATCTTTGGGATTTAATTATCAATTAAGATAAAACAAGGTCTAAAAATTTTTCTTTTAAAAGTACAAGTGTGGAAGGTAATGGCATCAATCTAATATACATCTCAGTATAAAAGTACGATAATGTACAATACTCACTCAAACTAATCTAAGGTTTAACTACTAAATTTTAAGTATTAAACCAAGTCTACAATAAGTCCGGAATCACCACTCTAAACTCGTCTTCTCTCGTCATCTTCTTGACCCCGGTCATGTCCCACATGTTGTCATGCACACATACAAACAAGACAACAGTTGGATAACTCCGGTGAGAATAAATCCCAGTATAAACAATGTATACATGCAATTAACTGAATTAACATAAAAGCATGCATTATATCTTTGCACATGTATCTAAAATCAAACAACATGTATCAATATTAATCTGTAAATAAAGCGTGAATCGTAATCTACGAAACAAAAATCAATACAGGTCTGTAAATCAAATTTAATCTCAATATCTAAGACTCGACTCATCTCTCATTCTAATCTAGGGATCCCAATGAATAGGAATGTAACAAATCTCCCACCTATCTTTTACATTCGCGGTGGTTGTAATTGCTACGTTCCTATTTACGGACTTGGCTCTCGCTGTATCGAATATCTATGATAAGAGCGACTCTACTCATAATTACATCGATACGACCAAACGTCCGGTGTCTTGGAGTATCTACCAAGACTATGCCTAGTCTGACAAGGTGCCATGGGTCAGTGACGTCTCTGTCATAGTCTGGCCCCTCTTTCAGTGACTCTTATTCAATAGCTCTCTGCTTTCTACTTTCTCTATCAGTAGAATAAACATAATCATTAAAACATAAAGGTATAAAAACAATACCATACACGTATGTGGTTTAGGGAAACTCGAGTAGAATCTAACTCAAGTCGATCTCCCAATAAACATCAATTTATACCTTTCTCTTCGCGATCTGATGAAGACGAAGTCTCGTATCCCAATCTGTCCATATCCAAATCTGATAATGACAATCATATAAATACCATATCAGTATAACTCAATTCGAGACATGTTCTGATCAATACTCAAATCGGTATACAATCTGATCAATGTCAACGATATAACAATGAATCTCAATCAATCTAAATCAACTGATGTTTCGACGGCATAACAATACAATCTGAATAACCCCGTCAATCTGAACATCACAGATATAATACCAGAATTCATACTCAATACCATAACATCACCCTTCTAATTCCAGCATGTCAATATCTATGCAATTCAACTCAAGAGATGCTGAATTTCATAACAAAGGCATACGGTATAATTTCTTCAATCTGATTTCACATATATACTGATTAGTCTGTGTAGATTACTTAATAATAATCAACTCTCTAATCTTGAATCAAGAACAATACAAATCTTGTATTAAATCTCAGTCCATATCTTTCAAAAATCATAACATTTGTATAAACAGTCTATTCTTTAATCTGACTTCAATTATACAATGTCTACGGTAGCCGAAACACCATATCTGATTCATATTCAATTCTAGCAACATCATATTTTCAAATCATCTCAAAACGTAATAAAACTTACGTCCTTGTGTAGCCCATAGCAAGAGGAATACGATACTGCTTTCTGATTCAAATTCTGATGGACGGATTTCTCGGAATCACGAATTCAGGCTTGAAGAATTCCTTCCAACATTTTCGTCCCTTTTCTGAATTTTGAGGAAATGAACGATTGTATATATATATATTGCATGAAATGGTACAAATGGCTCGATATCCAAGCTGCACGTCACACCGCGGGTGCGCTCCTCTCCAAACCGCGGGTGCGGTCTGCTCTCGGCAGCCCTTTTTATTTTCCACAATTCAATGACCGCGGGTGCGCTCTTATTATTACCGCGGGTGCGCTCTGTCTACTGTAGCCACACCGCGGGTGCGCTCTGTCTGGCACCGCGGGTGCGGTGTTGCTACTGTAAAATACTCCACCTTACTGCAACTCCACCGCGGGTGCGGTATATTTCTTGGCGCGGGTGCGGTGTCACCTTATCAAAATATTCAATTTTTGCAACGTCGTTTCTCCCCGTCTGTTCTTGCATTTCTTATCCATACTATATATATATCAATTCAGACATATCAACAAGAATCTCGAGCATTACACTGGCTGAGTGATCTACGCACTTGGAAAGCAAAGATTGTTAGTGGAATGCTGGAATGGTTTTCGATATAGTCACTTCGATACTCAAGTCAGTTGAGTATTCACGCAAAGGAAATGAGAGTTCTAGATACGGAGTATATAGTGAATGCTTTGTGATAAATGTTTAGTAAATATCCCATATGATTGGGAAAACCTGACTATTTATAGATAAAAATGTAATGATAACCTTGTTTTCAGTATTCGCGTAATCATCATGATCAAACGGCCGCTCAACTTACAACGTCACTACTGACAACCTATATTGTAAGTCTTGTTACAATGCCCCTATTTGCGCTGACTGACATATTAATGATTTCGAGGCATGATGATCCATACTTGTGGGCCCAGGATCGAGGCATGCCCCAAGATGCTCTGGAACTGGTCACGTGTGTGGACATAGATGTGATGAACCGTATCTTAAAATACTAGTATTTTAATATTTGCGGGAAAATTTAAAAAATTTCTTATATTATTATCTATTATAAATATAACTCGTAAAACAAATTAACGGTCACCACACATATTAAAATAAAATTAATATTAAAACATCGTAATTTTAAATACCATAACCACAAAATCACAATTTAAATCATCCACCATAATTTGAAACCAACAAAATATCAAAAGTCTCAACTTACTAGTCACCAATACTAAGGCAATATAAACATGCATAATTAAAATGCTGGTGAACTACAAGGTCATAGGGTTTACATTGTCACTGGCTCGAGCCTGCTCACTGGTCATCACCTCCAGCCTGCTCAACTACACAATCTGCATCGATCAAGCCTAGTAAGTCTAATGACTCAACATGCATAAACCGTGAATAAAAAACAATACGTAATAAAATTCATGCAATTTAAACATAACTTGTACATAGCATAACATAAGCATAAATATGTATACCGCAATTTTCCTGCATAAACAATTTCATAAAATCATATTTTCACGCTCTTCATAATAATCGTAATTGTAAACATTTTGTGTAGAGTTATGTTCTATACAAGTTCCCTTAACATTTGATCAAACTAAACCACAGTACTGGGTCGGCAGAGATCACCACAGCCCTTGAACTGGATGTTCACTCACTAACATAACATAAATCCTCTTAAGAGGTTGGAGAGATCCTCGGACACGTTCTCCAACTTTCAAACCCGTAACATAATTTGGCCACGAAACAAATCGCATATTTCAAAATGGAAATCCCAACCTCATGGTTTCCTTTGCCATGCTTTCATCATTCAGAAAAAATATTAAATAACGAAGGACACCAAATGATAATAATAAAATCTCAATAAACATCATAAAATTAAGTTTCTCACTTTTTAGATCTATTTAACACCAAAATAAAATCCATAAAAGTGTACGACTATAGCTCATTAGGAATAAGAATTAGTTCATGAGATACATAAGAAAATAGCCTATATGTCATCTTCTTATATGCAATGCATCCTTCACTATACCACTTAACATACCTTTTCATATGCAACCAACACATATACGCATAAAATACATCAATGATCAAACCACAACTAGGTGTCTTACTAACATGTAGCTCAAGCACTTGATATAGAATGAAGAATTTATTTTCATTAAACAAATACTCATTATGATCATACAAATTTCTACATCCAACCATGCACTTTTCAAAAAATCATAAAAAAAATATAGGTCATGCAAATAGAATATCTCACATGTATTATCCAAGCAATCTCTTAACACATCACAAAATTTTAAGTCTAATGCATATAGATTCTTGTAGCCACCAAATCCCACTAATTTAGAAACTCGTGAGAAATCAAAAACAACAAGATTTAAACTCAATGTGTGAATTTCTCATAACTATCACATCTATAAAATTTAGATAAAAAGAGTGAATTAAATCACCTCTGTTAAAATCCGCATTTGCAATCTTTCTTCTAAAATCTTGAAAACAAAATTTCATTAAAGTAAGATAAAAGAGTAATACATATCTCACAGTCACATTGTTGCCAATTATTTTTTCCCCACTTTGATTTCTCTTGAATTAATGAGTCTCAAATCATTGGATTCTTCTATCAAAAAGACTTGTTTGTCTCCTCGTCATTAACATCTAAAATTCTGCAATAGATAATTAAATAAATGGAAAAATAAGATGTTAAATGATCTCTTAAAATGAGTATTCAAACAGTTAAATCAACTCTTAAAGAAAAACAATAGATAATTAAATAAATGGATCACAAAAATCAAACATCTGTATTCATAGAAAATGAGTATTTTAAGATATATATATATATATATATATATATATATATATATATATATAACATAATTCAAAATATGTAATAAAAAAGACCATTTTTAAAATTATATCTTTGAAATGGTATAGAATAACGGCAAATGGCACTTAAATTCTTATTGGAGTTCTGAACTTTACGGTCAGTACCCAATAGTTAATCTATTTATATTCAATACTTGGCAAATTGTACTTGTATGTTTAAACTCCCCAATGAAGAGGCAAATACCGAATTACCCTCATATTTTATTAAAACACATTACTACCCTCATATGTATTATATCTTCTCTCCCTTCTTCTTCAGAGCTTGTTTGGCCGAGTGAAAGGATATCACGACAAAGAGGGAAAGCTTCAACTGAGACGTAGCAAATGGGGAAAAAAGGCGACAAACAAATCTGCAGAAACTAGCACCTCGAATAAATGTCGAAGAACTCGAAATAAAAAGAAATCCAAGAAAGGTACGAACGAGAAATCCAAGCAAGGTACAAACGAGAACCACATTTTCCTCAATGTTTAGGGTTTGTTAATTGTGGAAACTTTTTTGTGATTTGAAACTGTTATTGTTTGTTTTAGGTTATTGACAACTTTTTTTCCCCAATTTATAGGCTTTGTTCTTGATATTGTTATTCATTCGATTTTTTTAGTTGTACTGTTAATATTTTAAGAAATTTTGATTAAATTCAAAAATTAGTAGTTGTGCTTGATTTCGAAGCTGCTGTTCCAAATTCCTTGTGTTATGCACAATTCAATTTTTATGTGATTATTAGGGAATTTTCCGTCTACTGTTGTGGCCCGTGCAATTAAATTTTTTGCGTCTAATATCATGGCTAGATTTGTTGATCAAATAGACATGTCTAAATACTATTTTTGTTTTGTGTGTATATGCAATTATGTTCTGTTTCTTATTCTTTTTTTGTAATTGTGTTTGTAATAGTTATTGTATAATTGTTTTATGTTTTTTAATGTATAAACTATTGCATAAGACAAACTAATTCATGATTATCATGAGATATTTTTCGTGATATTCCCCTCCTTATTTTAAAACTGTGATGGGATAATTGAAGCCAATTCTAGGTGAGCAGCATATGAGTCGGATAAATGATACTCCTTTCGCCAAATGGATTGATATGCCAGTCCTGTCACGCCCCAAGTCCGAAGCATCGGTGACATCCGGCATTGTTTAAAAATTATATTGCAAACAATAAAGCCTCGTATCAAATCAAACCAGTCTTTTTCATAAATAAAGTATCCTCTTACAATGACAATGAAATAAAAATACATCAGAGTTGCGAAATGCGGAAAACTTAAACAAAATGGATAACTTGATTCTTGCTCTTGATCATCGATCACCAACCCCAGAAAGCTTCCTGCTCCTCATTTATTTGTTCTTCATTTTTATCTGAAATTGTAAGGGGGTGAGTGTTTTTTGGAAAACACTCAGCAAGTGGGGTCGATCGATTCCAAAAATACATATAGAACTTAATTCTTTAAAACAGTTCTTCAACAATCTTTCAAATCTTATTACCTTTAACTTATCATATCGAAATGAACAAATATGAGACAGATAATTCAGAACGAATCAGATTTTTCAGAACGGTTCAAAAACATATCAGATTATAACAAACGGAACAATGTTACTCATCTCATTTCCATGGTCAAATTGTCCCCAATATGTTACTCCTCTAAGGGGTGAGGCCAGAACTCGGTTTTATACCCACCAGTGGGGGCTAGACAGAAATGGTTTTATACCCACCATTGGGGGCCAAACAAAAATGGTTTTATACCCACAATTGGGGGCCAGACAGAATCACAATTCTCGTCCGATTTCAAATTGAATCGTAACAGTGTAACAAAGAGTTCAGAGTTAACAGACAGAACTTATCAGATTTCTCAGAGTTCAGACTTTTAGACATATACAACGGAATCAAAAGAATTCGAAGATCAAACAGAACATATCATCGATCGAAATTTTAAACGTAGTGCACAGTAATTTTCGAAAATAATGACATACATTAGCATGTCATGATATTTTTATGCAAAGAGCAAAATACAATGAAATACTTAACAAAAGCCCACTTACCGAATTTGCAGATTTTTATACAACACGTCTTCTCAAAAATCGGGCAGCACTTCGGCGTAATTTTATACAACACGTCTTGTACTGGACTGCACGAACTTTCCTTCTTTCTTCCTTTCTTGCTTGGCCGAAATTTTGCAGAGTGAGGGGAAAGGGGAAAACTTAATTTCTTGCTTGCTTTTGGGGTGCCTTTCTCTCAACCTAGATGAGTGGTATTTATAGGCACAAAAACCCTTCCACCTAGCCACCCCTTGGCCGAATTCTTGGTCACCAAGAAAGGCTTGAATGTAATCATAATGTTGGTCCAAAATTTCATGCATAAATCTCCAAAATCCCATGCATTCTTCAAGTTCTAGATTAGTCATGAATGTGGCTCAAAATCTCATGCACTCCTTAATTATCACCTTGATTTTCTAAAGGGTCATTTCCTGCATCATCAATATGTCCTACCCCTTAGCTCCTCCTGCAGCTCCTTCATGGGTTAACGCAAAGGTTAATTCTTGCACATTTAATTTGTCCAAACTCTTGGCTCAACTTATAGCTCCCTTTTTGGTCTTGTTAGGACAAACTTGGTTGAGCTGCTTTGAGATGAAAGATTGAGTCCTTGAGCTGGGGTTTTACTCCTCTCGTGACAACTCTTTGATAGAAGCGGTTATTTGCAGTTAGGCCTCATGTTGAGCTAATCCCCGAGCTTTGAGACTACCTCCTCAAGTTGTATTAGTTGATTTACTTTGGATCGGAAAATCCCGGGTTCTCACATCCCTCCCTCTTTATTGAAACTTTCGTCCTCGAAACTTGCATTAGCTTGATCTTTCAAATAGGTGAGGGTATTGCGATCGCATTTTCTCTTCGAGTTCCCATGTTGCCTCTCTTTCAGTATGATTTGACCACTGTACCTTGACATAAGGTATTGTCCGATTTCTCAACACCTAGTATTTTGAGTCCACTATTTGGGTAGAGACTTCTTCGTATTTGAGTTTTTCATTGAAGTTTCCTTCAATCATCAGTGGTGCAACTTTGAGTACGTGACTAGGGTCTGGGACATATTTTCTCAGCTGTGAGATGTGGAATACATTATGTATTTTGGACATATCAGGCGGCAAAGCTTGACGATAGGCTAATGTTCCCACCTTCTTAAGTATTTCGAACGGTCCCACATATCTTGGGTTCAACTTTCCGGATTTATTGAACCGAACTACTCCTTTCATGGGGGAGACTTTGACGTAAGCTTTTTTACCAACCTCTAATTTTAACGGTCTTCTTTTCATATCTGCCCAGCTCTTTTGTCTATCTTGGGCTGCTTTGATTCTTTTCTTGATTATGACTACTTTATCAACGGTTAACTGAATAAGTTCTGGTCCGATAATAGCCTTTTCTCCTACCTCGTCCCAATATAGAGGCGATATACACTTTCTTCCATACAAAGCTTCATACGGAGCCATCTCGATACTACTGTGATAGCTATTGTTATAGGCGAATTCGATCAGGGGCAACTGTTCACTCCAATTTCCAGAAAAACCCAGCGCACATGCTCTCAGCATATCTTCGAGGGTTTGAATTGTCCGTTCGGTTTGGCCATCAGTTTGAGGATGGTAGGTCGTGCTGAGAGTAATCTTGGTTCCCATAGCCTTTTGGAAACTTTTCCAAAATCTTGATACAAATCTTGGATCTCTGTCAGACAGAATACTCGTTGGGACTCCATGTAGCCTCACTATGTTGTCCATATACAAAGCGGATAATTTATCCAAATTATAATTCATTCGTACTGTCAAAAAATGGGCAGACTTGGTCAATCTGTCAATGATTACCCAGATACCATCGTGACCCTGTCTTGATCGTGGTAATCCTACTACGAAATCCATGGAGATGTTATCCAACTTCCACTCCGGTATCTCCAATGGCTGCAAAAGTCCTCCAGGCCTTTGATGTTCCGCCTTGACTTGTTGAAAGACTAAACACTTAGCAACAAAGACAGCTACATCTTTCTTCATATCGTTCCACCAGTAATTATTTTTCAAATCCCGGTACATCTTGGTGCTTCCTGGATGTACTGAAAATCTCGATTTATGTGCCTCGGCCATTACTTCTTCTCGAATTCCATCAACGTTTGGCACATACAATCATCCTTTCATCCAGAGTATTCTATTTTCATCAATTTGAAATTCTGGAGCCTTTCCTTCTTGGATTTGTTCTTTAAGGATGCAGGTGTCTTGACTCTGCTTCAATTTGATGGTCTCTCGGAGGTTTGGTTGCACTCATAGAGAATTTAAGTTCACCTTCCCAGGGTTCCTTCGACTCAACGCATCTGCCACCTTATTTGCTTTACCTGGATGGTAATTGATTGACAGATCATAGTCCTTGAGAAGTTCCATCCACCTTCTTTGCCTCATATTTAATTCCTTTTGAGTGAAAATATACTTCAGGCTCTGGAGGTCAGTAAAAACTTCGCATTTTACTCCATAAAGGTAGTGCCTCCAGATTTGAAGTGCAAATACTACTGCGGCTAACTCCAAGTCATGAGTGCGGTAATTCTGCTCATATGGTTTTAGTTGTCGTGAGGCATAAGCAATTACCTGACCCTCCTGCATAAGCACACACCCTAATCCTCCCTTTGAAGCGTCACTGTATACAGTGAAATTCTTACCATCCTCTGGAAGAACTAGTACTGGTGTGGATGCGAGTTTTGTCTTCAGGGTTTCAAAGCTTCTTTCACATTCCTCATTCCAAATAAATTTCAAATTTTTCTGAGTAAGTTTGGTGAGTGGAATGGCTATTGAAGAAAATCCTTCCACAAATTTTCTGTAGTAGCCTGCTAAACCCAGAAAACTCCTGACTTCAGTCACTGTCTTTGGTTGTGGCCAATCCTTGATTGCCTCTACCTTCTTAGGGTCTACTGACACTCCTAATTCATAAATTATATGTCCTAAGAACGCCACACTTTTTAACCAAAATTCAAATTTTTTGAATTTGACGTATAGTTCCTTTTCTCGAAGTGTCTGGAATGTGAGACGCAGATGCTCTTTGTGTTCTTCTTCACTTCGTGAGTACACAAGGATATCGTCTATGAAGACTACCACAAACTTGTCGAGATATGGTTTGAATACCCGATTCATCAGGTCCATGAATGCTGCAGGAGCATTTGTTAGGCCAAAAGGCATTACCGTGAATTCGTAATGTCCATATTTTGTCCTAAAAGCAGTTTTAGGGATGTCTTCCGCTTTGACCTTCAACTAATGGTAACCAGATCTCAGATCTAGTTTTGAGAAGACATTGGCTCCCTTTAACTGATCGAAAAGATCATCTATTCTTTGGAGTGGGTACTTATTCTTTAAGGTGATCTTGTTCAATTCCCGGTAGTCAATACATAGCCTCATGCTTCCGTCCTTTTTCTTTACAAAAAGCACTGGGGCTCCCCATGGGGATGCACTGGGGCGAATCTGCTTCTTGTCTAATAATTCCTGCAGTTGCTCCTTTAGCTCCTTCAATTCAGCTGGAGCCATTCGGTATGGTGCCTTTGATATTGGTGCAGCACCAGGGACCAAATTGATTTCAAATTCTACTTCCCTATCTGGTATCTCTCCCGGTAGTTCCTCGGGGAAAACGTCTGCAAATTCTTGAACAATTGGAATATCTTCCAACTTTGGGACTTCTTCTTCTTTGGTTTCATTGATCACTGCCAGGTAAATTTCTTCTCCTCCCTTTATAGATTTCCAGGCTTGTGAAGCCGATAGTAGAGATTTTAGTTCTTTGGATTTCCCGTGATATACGACTTCCCCTTTTGTCGGAGTTTGAAGTCTAATATCTTTCTTTTGACAGTCTAATATGGCATGGTTTTTGGCTAACCAGTCCATTCCAAGGATGATGTCAAACTCAACCATATTGAGTTGAATTAATTCCACTTCAAAAGTTTGATTGCTGATACAAATTTTACAGTTTCGATAGACTTTGTGTGTTTCAGTTGTTTTTCTGGCAGGTGTTGCTACTCTTAACGGTTCACTAAGAATATCATGTTCAAGTTTAAGCTTCTTAGCAAATCTTCTAGACACAAATGAATGCGTGACACCACAATCAAACAAAGTATATGCAGGTATGACATGGAGTAGTATAGTACATGCTACCACCTCGTTGGTGTTATCAGCTTCCTCTTGGGTGATTGCATACACCCTAGCATTGGTCTTGTTCTCATTTTGCTTTCTGGGTCCCGCCCCTTTTTCTTTGTTCTCCGGACATTCTTTAATTCGATGACCCACCTGACCACACTTAAAACATGCACCTGACTTTCGATAACATCCCCCGTTATGATACTGTTTACAGGTGTCACACCACTTCCCTTCCCTGTTGCCAATATTACCAGAACTTCTTTGGGAAGGCCCACCTGAATAATTTGGTTCCTTAAACTTGGGACCATTCTGAGTAGGTTGATTGACCATTGGTCTTTTGTTCTTGTTCTCTTCCTCGCATCGCTTTATATCAGTTTCTGCGCTCATTGCAGCGCCCATTAAATCCGCAAAGCTGTTTGGCTTGAATACTGCCATTGCCGACTGAATTCGACTGTTGAGTCCCTTCTTGAATCGATGCATTTTTAACTTTTCATCCGATATGATCGTTGGGACATAGGTTCCCATATCGTTGAACCGTGAAGTGTATTCCATCACTGACATGTCCAGAGCCTGTTTGAAGTTTTCGAATTCACCCAACTTCTGTAGTCGAAATTCAGCGGCATAGTATTGTTTCAAAAATTCTCTCTTAAAAATCTGCCATGTGATCTCTTACACTTCTGCCAAAGATGGTGACACAGTTTTCCACCATTTCCTAGCTCGGTCTTCCAAAAACGGTGTTACAACCTCCACTCTCAGTTCTTCAGGTATTTCGAGTAAATGTAGTTGTGTTTCGACGTTCTTGAGCCAGTTGTGGCTGAATTCTGGGTCTGGGTTCCCATCGAAAGTTGGAAATCGATTCCTTCTGAGAGATTCGTAATGGTACTTAATCCCACGCGGTTGCAGTTCAGGTGGTGGTTGGATGGCGTTAGCCAATGGGTTCACGAATCCTTGTAACGTTGCAGCTACGATAGTAGCTATTGCCATCATATCCTCTTGACTGAGATTCACTCTGGGTGGTGGTGGATTTTCGTTTTGGTTGGCACAACGGGGGTTACGGATGTTTCGGGGTGGTCTGCCTGCTATTTCCTATAATAAAAATCGAAATAAAAGCATCAGAATCGTATAAAGGATAGAAAGGCACAAATAGTATAAACAAAGTTGTCGTGGAAAATTTCAGAGTTTGTGGAATGATCGAAGGGATAGATTTTTGAAGTCTATTTGAAATTAAGGAAACAGATGAAAGTTAGACTTCAAGAACGGATGAAAGTTGGACTCAAATTGGAATACACTAGGCTTTTGCCAAAATTTGACTTCGCCAAATTTTGTCTATCGAAATCCCAGCGGAATTATGAACCTGTCGGCTCTGATACCACTTAAATGTCACGCCCCAATTCCGAAGCGTCAATGACATCCGGCATTGTTTAACAATTATATTGCAAACAATAAAGCCTCGTATCAAATCAAACCAGTCTTTTGCATAAATAAAGTATCGTCTTACAATGACAATGAAATAAAAATACATCAGAGTTGCGAAATGCGGAAAACTTAAACAAAAAGGATTACTTGATTCTTGCTCTTGATCATCGATCACCAACCCCAAAAAGCTTCCTGCTCCTCCTCATTTATTTGTTCTTCATTTTTATCTGAAATTGTAAGGGGGTGAGTGTTTTTGGGAAAACACTCAGCAAGTGGGGGTCGATCGATTCCAAAAATACATATAGAACTTAATTCTTTAAAACAGTTCTTCAACAATCTTTCAAATCTTATTACCTTTAACTTATCATATTGAAATGAACAAATATGAGACAGTGATTAGCTCATAATAGTTTGTATTTTTATTGTCATATCTCTCATTGTTACCACTTTCAACGTGCTTAATTGACACATTTTTGTGTGATTTTATTGTAGGGTGAAGTTTTCTGTTCTTGCGATAAATTTGGGCTAAAAAGGGTGATTTTATATCATAATTAAAGTTGCCGATATGATCTTAGTGGAAGACGTGGAGCAGAAGAATTCAGAAGATGTTTTTGCATAAGGCGTGATCACGCCTTGTGACAATTCCTTGGCTGCCTAGTGAGATAAGAAATTTTTATATCAAGGAAGAAATAGAAGATAGGGTTTTTTTCCATAAAAAAACTCTATATTATTGAAGGATATTTTCTAGTATCTTTTAATTTTTAGGTATTAGGTTTTTATTTTTAGTTTAATGGGCTTTTATTCTTTTGAACCCATTATTTCCTTTTTCTTTCCAACCTAATTCACGTAAAAAAACAAGAGGCTGCAGAATTTTTTCATTTTTTTAGAACTCACAACTTTTTCCTCCAAAGAAAACTCACGTGAAGGGAAGAAAAGATAGACGCGAGAATTTTCTCCCCAACTCTAGGCTAAGTTTTATATTTTGATTCAAGGGATATTTTTACTATTTCGATTTATCACTGTGAGGCTTTTGTGATTTAATTTAATATTCGTGTTTTGTTCAAGTATTTGTTGATTTATGATTTATTTATACGAAAGTTGTATCTCGGTTAATCTGACAATTTAATTCAATATATAATTTTCTACTGCTATCCATGAATTCAGTGATCCGTAATTGTCATTAACGATTGGTATATGAGTAGCGATAGATTAGGCGTGTTGTGCTATCATAACATATTTAATTTAAATAAATCAACGAAACTCGATCTATCAATTGCAGCTATCTCGATTGTTAGATTTTAGGATTAACTGTTTTCACAAAACGAAAAATGCTATTTTTTATTAATATGGAACGCTATCGTGCCCAGTTAATTATCAATAAGTTTTGACTGGATGCTGGGTTTGGTCAATTAAATTAAGAAAACACAAGGATTTTAGCGGCTATCCCTATAATTCTAAGGTTAATTACTTGTAACTGCATGAATAAATATATGTTAGCCGATGAACAGTGATACAATTGAATAGTAGAAATCCCTTGAATCGAGCTTGGTAATATTAATTTACATTTAATTAGTTATTCATCTTGATTTGTTATTTCTTCTTGCATGTTAAATTAGTTCTAGTATTTTATTAGTTTTTATCAAACAGAAACCCCCTTTATTTGCATTTTACTCGAAAGAAATAAATCTCCCGTTCCCTGTGGATTCGACCCTGCTCACCATTACACTAATTTTATTTAGAGAGTAGGAATTTAAGTTTGGTGGCACAGCGACAGCACACCAAATTTTGGCGCCGTTGCCGGGGAACGGTGCGAGGTTAATTTTTTTTCGACTTTCGTTATTTTTTGTCTCATTCTTCTTGTGCAGGTGATTTTATCAAGAAAAGAAAAATTTGAGAATTTTTTTTGTTGTGAAATACTTCGAGATGTTTCATCGACAAGTATTCACAAGTTTTTCCCAACAAACCGAAGAGCCATTCTATGCAGCATGGGAGAGATTCAATAATTTAGCAACAACATTCAGGAATCCTGATTTTTCTAACTATGTTCTTATTCGAATTTTCCTTAAAGGTTTGGATGCAGTTACACGAAGATGGGTATTTAATGGAGCAATAACAACTGGAAGTCCACTACTTAGTCGAGGTGAAGACAGTGTGATATATTTGCTAAATGATATGGCCGACTTTGACTACCATCAGTATTGGGATCCTTCGCTGCAGAGTTGGAGACATCAATACACTCCAGAAATTAACCAATCTGATTTTACAGACCAACCTTTCGAGCATCAACAAGATGAGGGATGTAGTCTTGAATTAATCATAACTCGATTGAATGATATGGTAAACAAGCGCGTGGCATTGAATGAGGAAACTGTCAAGCCTCAGTCTGAAGAAGTTTTGGAAGAAATATCAAACGAAGATGAGGCACCAATTAAGTTGAGAGATGAACAAGCTCCTGAGACTATCGATTTGAGCTCATCGATAATATCATCATATATACATCTAGGAGATCCTTGTCTTTCTCCATTGCCGATTTCAACAGATTTTGTTCTTCAAGAGCTAACTATGATACACTCATCTCATGCCTATTATTTAAAGTCACGTTTTGTTGAGGAGACGAGCTTACATTGCATACATCAAACCAAACTTGAGGGCACATGGAACCAAGACCCATATATGGTGTCATATGACACGTACTTTGGGCGTCAGCCGCTCTTTGAATGAGAGTTTTTGAGGGTCAAGCCGACGACTAAAAATCAAGCGCTTTTGGGAGGCAACCCAAATTTTTTGTTCTTATTATTTTTAATTTCTTTTATTTTTATTTTTTTCAAATAGTACAATTTTTATTACCTTTGTGCAGAAGATGTCTTCTAACAAGGCGTGATCACGCCTTACAAGAATATCACTTCTGCACCAAAAAAAAACATTTTTTTTTGCCCTAAACACAGTAGATGTCTTTTGACAAGGCGTGATCACGCCTTGTCCGAAAACATCTTCTGAAAAAAAAAAAATTTGTCTTACACACAGTAGATGTTTTCTAGCAAGGCGTGATCACGCCTTGTGAGAAAACATCTTCTGATTTTGAAAAATTTTGGCCCTATATGCAAAAGATGTCTCTTAACAGCGCGTGATCACGCCTTATAAGAAAATATCTTCTGATGTTGTCTCAAGGGCAAATAAAAGTATTTTTATTATTTAAAAAATAATAATTTACGTTTCTTTTATTTATTCTATTTGTTCTCACCCCTTTTCACATCTTCTCTCGCAGGCTTCGTTAACACCGCAACAACAATATAAAGCTTTGCTCCATGATGTCCAACAATTTTCAGGGGAGTTTTCTAACTTCTTTTGCGTTTTTACTGTCTACGTTGTGCATCTAATTTTTGTGTCATTGAGAACATTGCCACATATAGGTGTGGGAGGGGGTATATAGCCTTATTTCTCGTTTCAAGTTCTATTTTTTTCAAATTTTTTTGCATGTTTATTCGAGAAAAAAAATAAAGAAGAAAGAGAGGAGAGAGTCCGGCAAAATGAATTTGTTTGATCCATAAAGCATCTAGTGTTTATTCGTTATCTCTCTCATTTGAATCTTGAATGCCTCTGATGCGAGTCTATGAAAAAAAAAAACTGATGTATTCTCTGTGTGCAACTGATTTTGCATTCTTCCTGCTACATTTATGAGAAATTGCTCTTGATGATGTGTTGAAATGACAAGTGTATGGGGTCTAACACACATACCATTTTTTTGTGAGCTTTGGGCCTATGAGCAATCATCATATCATGCTCCAATTTTTTTCTTGATTGTGTGTCAGTCATACATTATTGATTTTTCTAGAACTTGCATTGTTATACATGTCTTTTTGATACCTTGTGATGGATTAGGTGCACAAACAAAGTAAAGGGCATTAGGTTCAAACCTTTTTTTTTCGCATCATCAGTGCCGTTCTTTTTGAGCCTACCTTGATTAATTTACCCCTAGTGAGCCAAGTTCGAGCCTGAGCCTATTTGTTGGAAAATAACAACGTTACAAGCCATGATAAAATCCTTTTTTTTTTGGTATTCCTCTATTTGAACCTTGAATTGGAGAATCATACAAACTTTTCGCATTTAACAACGGTTTGAGCCAAGAAAGTGCAAATTGTTGAGATCGAGGATTAATGCTCGAAATCGTTGTCTCAAAAACTCCTTATGAAAAAAAAACAAAAATAAAAAAGAGAAAAAAATATATATTTATATTGAAAAAAAATGAAGAAAAAAAAAAGGGGTGAGAAAGAAAATAAGATCAACGAAAAAAAAAATTTCTTGGATGTTATAATGAGATTGAAGATGTTATTGTTAGCAGGATGCAATTGTTTCTGTGGAAAGTGTGTATGTGTTTTTCAGTTCCATAAACCGTTGTACTTCTTTCCTACCTGACCTCTAGCCACGGTACAACCCATTTACAGCCCTTGTTTATGCATTTTAATTCATTCACTTGGTAGAGGATATGATATATTTGCAAGCTTATGGTAAAAATTTTCAGTGTTTTGACATGAGAGCTCCTTGATACATACCTAGACACTTCCGAGTGAAATGAGCGAATCTTGTGAGGAGTGTTTGGACTCTATGCGTTTTTATTTCTACACATTCGGATGGAAGCAATTGCTCATAATGTTGGTAGTCGGATGCCCAACAATTACATTTCTTTGGTGCATGAAAAAAAATATATATTTTACGGACAAGTAAATGAAGCAGAAAGAGGATAATGAGTTGAGATAATGAATTGAACTCTATTATGCTTGAGGACAAGCATGGTTTAGGTGTGGGAGATTTGATTAGCTCATAATAGTTTGTATTTTTATTGTCATATCTCTCATTGTTACCACTTTCAACGTGCTTAATTGACACATTTTTGTGTGATTTTATTGTAGGGTGAAGTTTTCTGTTCTTGCGATAAATTTGGGCTAAAAAGGGTGATTTTATATCATAATTAAAGTTGCCGATATGATCTTAGTGGAAGACGTGGAGCAGAAAAATTCAGAAGATGTTTTTGCATAAGGCGTGATCACGCCTTGTGACAATTCCTTGGCTGCCTAGTGAGATAAGAAATTTTTATATCAAGGAAGAAATAGAAGATAGGGTTTTTTTCCATAAAAAAACTCTATATTATTGAAGGATATTTTCTAGTATCTTTTAATTTTTAGGTATTAGGTTTTTATTTTTAGTTTAATGGGCTTTTATTCTTTTGAACCCATTATTTCCTTTTTCTTTCCAACCTAATTCACGTAAAAAAACAAGAGGCTGCAAAATTTTTTCATTTTTTTAGAACTCACAACTTTTTCCTCCAAAGAAAACTCACGTGAAGGGAAGAAAAGATAGACGCAAGAATTTTCTCCCCAACTCTAGGCTAAGTTTTATTTTTTGATTCAAGGGATATTTTTACTATTTCGATTTATCACTGTGAGGCTTTTGTGATTTAATTTAATATTCGTGTTTTGTTCAAGTATTTGTTGATTTATGATTTATTTATACGAAAGTTGTATCTCGGTTAATCTGACAATTTAATTCAATATATAATTTTCTACTGCTATCCATGAATTCAGTGATCCGTAATTGTCATTAACGATTGGTACATGAGTAGCGATAGATTAGGCGTGTTGTGCTATCATAACATATTTAATTTAAATAAATCAACGAAACTCGATCTATCAATTGCAGCTATCTCGATTGTTAGATTTTAGGATTAACTGTTTTCACAAAACGAAAAATGCTATTTTTTATTAATATGGAACGCTATCGTGCCCAGTTAATTATCAATAAGTTTTGACTGGATGCTGGGTTTGGTCAATTAAATTAAGAAAACACAAGGATTTTAGCGGCTATCCCTATAATTCTAAGGTTAATTACTTGTAACTGCATGAATAAATATATGTTAGCCGATGAACAGTGATACAATTGAATAGTAGAAATCCCTTGAATCGAGCTTGGTAATATTAATTTACATTTAATTAGTTATTCATCTTGATTTGTTATTTCTTCTTGCATGTTAAATTAGTTCTAGTATTTTATTAGTTTTTATCAAACAGAAACCCCCTTTATTTGCATTTTACTCGAAAGAAATAAATCTCCCGTTCCCTGTGGATTCGACCCTGCTCACCATTACACTAATTTTATTTAGAGAGTAGGAATTTAAGTTTGGTGGCACAGCGACAGCACACCAGACAGATAATTCAGAACGAATCAGATTTTTCAGAACGGTTCAAAAACATATCAGATTATAACAAACGGAACACTGTTACTTTTCTCATTTCCATGGTCAAATTGTCCCCAATATGTTACTCCTGTAAGGTGTGAGGCCAGAACACGATTTTATACCCACCAGTGGGGGCCAGACAGAAATGGTTTTATACCCACCATTGGGGGCCAGACAGAAATGGTTTTATACCCACCATTGGGGGCCAGACAGAATCACAATTCTCGTCCCATTTCAAATTGAATCGTAACAGTGTAACAAAGAGTTCAGATGTAACAGACAGAACTTATCAGATTTCTCAGAGTTCAGACTTTTAGACATATACAACGGAATCAAAAGAATTCGAAGATCAAACAGAACATATCATCAATCGAAATTTTAAACGTAGTGCACAGTAATTTCCGAAATTAATGACATACATTAGCATGTCATGATATTTTTATGCAAAGAGCAAAATACAATGAAATACTTAACAAAAGCCCACTTACCGAATTTGCAGATTTTTATACAACACGTCTTCTCAAAAATCGGGCAGCACTTCGGTGTAACTTTAACGAATGCTATTGTTGATCGAGCAGCACTTCGACGCAAGGTTCTTGTACTGGACTGCACGAACTTTCCTTCTTTCTTCCTTGCTTGCTTGGCCGAAATTTTGGAGAGTGAGGGGAAAGGGGAAAACCGAATTTCTTGCTTGCTTTTGGGGTGCCTTTCTCTCAATCTAGATGAGTGTTATTTAAATGCACAAAAACCCGTTCCACCTAGTCACCCCTTGGCCGAATTCTTGGTCACCAAGAAAGGCTTGAATGTAATAATAATGTTGGTCCAAAATTTCATGCATAAATCTCCAAAATCCGCATTCTTCAAGTTCTAGATTAGTCATTAATGTGGCTCAAAATCTCATGCACTCCTTAATTGTCACCTTGATTTTCTAAAGGGTCATTTCCTGCATCATCAATATGTCCTAGCCCTTAGCTCCTCCCGCAGCTCTTTCATGGGTTAACGCAAAAGTTAATTCTTGCACATTTAATTTGTCCAAACTCTTGGCTCAACTTATAGCTCCCTTTTTGGTCTTGTTAGGACAAACTTGGTTAGCTGCTTTGAGCTGAAACATTGAGTCCTCGAGCTGGGGTTTTACTCCTCTCTTGACAACTCTTTGATGGAAGCGATTATTTGCAGTTCGGCCTCATGTTGGGCTAATCCCCTAGCTTTGAAACTACCTCCCCAAGTTATATTAGCTGATTTACTTTGGATCGGAAAATCCCGGATTCTCACAAGTCCTTGCTACTAGTAGTGGGCGGATTGATTATTTTCTGAACAGATTTCAGGGTGATTCATGTTCTTTTTTTGTTGGTGATAACATGACCATCCCTTTAAAATCAGCTGATTTCTCTATTGTGCTCGGCCTACATCACATTGGACAACCAGTTGACTTGGACCTGAAACTGGAGTCCAAAATTTTAACACATCATTTTGACGGCAAGGTCACCAATGCCAACTGAATAGCCATTTATGAAAATTTGATTTTCCTTGCAAGAAGTGACGATGAATGTGATATTGATGATTTTGTGAGAACTTTCATTTTGTTCTTTTTCAACTACATAATATTTTCCATGGGCAATTATATCACTCCTGGATTTATATTTCCTTATCTCGATGATCTTACGATATTTTTTGAATATGCTTGGGGAGATGCTGCCTTCCGATTTTTATATCGAGAAATATGTCAGATCGGGAAAAAACTTTATGTTGATGGATGCACGGTTAGTTTGATGGTTAGTATTCAGCTTTACTAATTATGATCTTATTATTTGTCATTAACTTTTATTTTTTGTTTTAGGCTTGGTTATATGAGACAGTCCCAGTTTTAGGAGCAAGGCGTGGTTTAAAGGTTTACCCTCGGTTGTTTTGTTGGGGGAAAGCAAGATCCCATTAAATGCAGTTGTCACTGAAACATTGTTGAAACGCATAGATTCAACTCAGGTACTTATAATTATTTTGGTTTATTAATCTAGTTGTGCAAAATTAATGTTTAGTTGATTGACAGTTGTATTTATTTTTATTTGTGAATAGGTTCTGTCGATACATCCATTTTGTGAGGAGGAGAAGTTGTTAGTGGACATGAATCTTGTTTTAATGCAAGAAACGAATAGATCTGAAGTAAAACGTTTTTAGAAAATTGTCATGAAACAAATGAATGATTTAAAGATACTGAGAAAAAGATGTGCTGAATTAGAGGGTGAAAAGCTTCGACGTAGAATGAAGGGAAAAAAGGTCTATGGCGGATAAACGTGACAATGTTGTTGAATCTGAGGAAAATGTTGATAAAACAGAAGAAATATGACTTTTGAGTCACCACATGATGCAAGAGCTAACTTTGGTGATTTTGTTGACGTAGTGGTAAAAGCAGTTGTTTCTGATTTGGCTAAAGAAAAGAAAGAGTTAGATGAATCACATTCTTTGAATGCTTGTGTTGATGAGAGCATTGGCGGTAGTTTTGTTGCTACTTCTAAAGTGGGGAAGAAAACTATTTCTGAATCTTCAATTGCAGATCATGTGAGGGCTAGGGATGATCATGTGAAGAAAAAAAAAAGGTTCCATGTTTGTGACTCCACCTAGCTCAACACCAAGACGTAAGAGGAAGGTGACAAAACAAGTAAATGAAGTGTCAATTATTTCAAAATCGATTGTACTAAGTTTAATTTAGTTTTTCTGTTTTTCAGTACTATTGTTGTTATTGATGTTTGGATTTTTTGTTATATTGTTGAATATATCGCCGCTTTTGGACAGGAAGTTATAGATGTTGAGAAGAAAGGAAATACTCCTGGCAAGGTTGCCATGGATGAGTTTCAAGGTAGATCAGATTTCTGTGGACATAAAGAAGCTGATGATGAAGAGAGAAAATTGGTGACAAACTTTCTTGCTAGAAAAGAGTTGGAGTACGTTGATCTTCAGTATGTTTCTTCTTCTTATTTTCGTAATAATGGGTCCTAATTTTTTTAATGAAATTGAATTTTCTATTTTGTAGTGTTTTCGTTTGGCAAGATACGGTTATGAGTTTAAGTGGACCGATATTATATCTTTTTTTTGTGATCCTGTTGAGTCTTAGATAATTAATGTTTACATCAGAATTATGCAAAAGAAAAGTTTGCAGCATGGATTTGAGATTTATTGCATGGACACAATGGTGCAGGTTCGTAGCAGTCCGAGTTTTGCGTTTTTTTTTTTGTTTTCATTTTACTATATCATGTCCTTACGAAGTTGGAACAACATGGGAAAATATCGATGGTACATCGAGATAATTATGGAGCTTTTCTCTCACTGATGACATCTCTCATGATGGCTAGACTGCAGGAACTGACTGGAGAATTATTTAGAAGATGCAGATACATCATTTTCCCTATGAATGACAGGTGACATTAGTTTTTGTTGGTTTACAAAAGAGATGAAGGGATATTTAAACTGTGGAACTCCATGCATGATTCATTCTCAGTTAGGAAAGCCAAAGCTTATGTAATTTTACTTTGAAATTTTCAAATTTTATGTAAATACAAATTAAGATTAAATTTTGAAAGTATTGTTTGTTGCAGACAAAGTTTTTGGCTGGTTCCATACGTCACTTATGGGGATTCGACCTTGTAAGTGAGCCAGTGTTAAGAGAACCTTGTCATGAACAAGGTGCAACCCTTGATTGTGGCGTCTATGCATGCATGTGGTTGGAGTGTCTAGCCCGTGACACAGATGAGTTCTGGAGCTATGCACAGGATGTGAAGATGGACACTTATCGAGCACATTTGGCAGCCACAATATTATCTGATAAAAATAGATTGTTGAAAAACAAGTTTGAGTAATTAATTACTCCTCACTATTCTGATGGTTAAAAAGTTACAGTAGTACTGGAGTTTGAACATTTGAAGTCTGTGTTTAATTGTTGGTTTAAATTATGTAATTTAGACACACAATTGATTATTATCGTGTTTGTGTTAGCTGTTACGCACTTCAATATCTATTTCTGTTAAAATTTATATGTTTATGGGAAAGTTTGGTGTATCATTTGTTCACTTTTCAGAATTTGGTTTACCTGGTATTTTAAATGGTACATATCAATTTAGAAGAGAAAATTGAGTACAAAAATTGCTTTATTGGGTATATTATGTGTAACTATGAGTACAAATGTTAAATAATCGAGTATATCTAATTAATCTAATATGTAGTCATACATTAGTAAACACACAATAGTATTTAACTAATCGAGGACAATGTACACACAAATTGAGCACAATATACACATGAATTGATTACAATGTACATATGTATTGAGTATAGTGTACCTATAAATTTAGTACAATGAACACATCAATCGAGTACAATGACATGTCAATCTAGCACAACGTAGAGTAATTCATCTATTCATGCTGGGATCACCAATTCATTATACTATGAAGTTCTTGTATTTTGTCAATTTCAAAGTACATAAATTGCCCGATTGAGTATATAAGTTACATAATCCAGGATAATTTAAACGTTTATTGAGTACAATATTTCTTCCATCGATCACCAAGATATAATATTATCTAGAGTTGTAGTGTGTCAATTTCGAGGTACGTAAAATGTCTAATTGAGTATATAAGATAAATAATCGAGAATAATTTACATGTTGGTTAAGTATTCAAGAATAATGTACACACGATTTGAGTACAATAGATGAATATATTGAGCTCAATATACACATGAATTGATTACAACGTACATATGTATTGAGTACAGTGTACCCATAAATTGAGTACAATGAACACATGAAACGAGTACAATGACTTGTCAATCCAGCACAACGTAGAGTAGTTCATCTATTCATACTAGGATCACCAAGTCATTATCTGGGTGAAGTTGTTATTATGTCAATTTCGAAGACCATAAGATGTCTGATTGAGTATATATATTAAATAATAGAGCATAATTCACACTAAATCGGGTATACATGTTTTAAAATCAATTAAACATGTACATAAATCGAGTACTCAAATTGAAGATGTATAAAATTCATGAAATTGACATATAACATGAATTTTAGTACTCGATTAATGTACGTGTATACCTAATTTCAACACATGTATACCCCATTTATTGTGTAATATACCTCATAACATATGATATGTACTTTCATCAAAATATAGATGAATGTTTGATTTACCCTGAAAATAACCTATGTCCACTCGGAAAACAAAGCAAGAAGAGAAGTGATCTTGTACGCTTTAGAAGTTCTTGTACAACACATCAAGTGATGGTACTATAAAATGATATTCATCCTTCTACTTTACTTGGTGAAATAGTGTATCTCATATGTATTCGTCTATCTGGGTGAAGTTGTTATTATGTCAATTTCGAAGACTATAAGATGTCTGATTGAGTATATAAATTAAATAATAGAGCACAATTCACACTAAATCGGGTATACATGTTTTAAAATCAGGTATACATGTACATAAATCGAGTACTCAAATTGAAGATGTATAAAATTCATGAAATTGACATATAACATGAATTTTAGCACTCGATTAATGTACATGTATACCTGATTTTAACACATGTATACCAGATTTATTGTGTAATGTACCACATAACATATGATATGTACTTTCATCAACATATAGATGAATATGTTGGATTTACCCTGAAAATAACCTATGTCCACCCGAAAAACACAGCAAGAAGAGAAGTGATCTTGTGCGCTTTAGAAGTTCCTGTATAACACATCAAGTGATGGTACTATAAATGATATTCATCCTTCTACTTTACTTGGTGAAGTAGAGTATCTCATATGTATTCGTCTATCTGGGTGAAGTTGTTATTATGTCAATTTCGAAGACCATAAGATGTCTGATTGAGTATGTATATTAAATAATAGAGCACAATTCACTCTAAATCGGGTATACATGTTTTAAAATCAGGTATACATGTACATAAATCGAGTACTCATATTGAAGATGTATAAAATTCATGAAATTGACATATAACATGAATTTTAGTACTCGATTAATGTACATGTATACCTGATTTTAACACATGTATACCCGATTTATTGTGTAATGTACCTCATAACATAATATATGTACTTTCATCAACATATAGATGAATATGTTGGATTTACCCTGAAAATAACCTATGTCCACCCGGAAAACACAGCAAAAAGAGAAGTGATCTTGTCCGCTTTAGAAGTTCTTGCACAACACATCAAGTGATGGTACTATAAAATGATATTCATCCTTCTACTTTACTTGGTGAAGTAGTGTATCTCATATATATTCGTCTATCTGTGTGAAGTTGTTATTATGTCAATTTCGAATACCATAAGATGTCTGATTGAGTATATATATTAAATAATAGAGCACAATTCACACTAAATCGGGTATACATGTTCTAAACTCATGTATACATATACATAAATCGAGTACTCAAATTGAAGATGTATAAAATTCATGAAATTGACATATAACATGTTAAATTGTCCTGGATTACGTAACTTATATCGAGTATTGACAAAACTACTGATGGATGGAAACATAAATCGATTATCGACAACATTATGGCATGAAAACGTAAATCGAGTATAGACAAAACTACTACTCTAGAGAATATTTTATCTTGGTGATGAATGGAAGAGATATTGTACTCAATAAACTGTTAAATTGTCCTGGATTATGTAACTTATATACTCAATCGGATATAACTTGGTGATCTTAGGCAATAAGAGATGAACTAATATACGTTGTGCTAGATTGACAAGTCATTGTACTCAATTCATATGTACATTGTTCTCGATTCTTTACCGTATATACTCAATCTGACAATTTATGTACCTTGAAATTGACACACTACAATTTCGGCCAAAAATATATCTTTTTCTCTAGCTCAAAATATACTCGATTATTTAATATTTGCACTCCAATTTACACATAGTATACACAAGAAAGTAAATTTTGTATTCAAATCTCTGTTCATATTAATGTATGAATAAATATTACATTAATTGAATAAAGTTTGAATAGTCAACAACTTCCAATTTTGACATGTATTTTGTGTTTCCGATATAATATGAGTACAGTTTTCTTGTGCACAAAATATACCTAATTATTTAATATTTGTACTCATATTTACACATAATATACCAAATTAAGCAATTTTTGTACTCAAATATCTGTTCAAAATTGATATGTACCATTTGAAATACCCCTTAAACCAAACATTAAAAAATGAACAAATATAACACCAAACCTTCCAGAAACAAATAACAATAAATAGAAATACATATTGAAGTGCTTAACACCTAACACAAACAAAACAATAAATTAAATTCTCCAACTTAAAAGATTAACATAAACAACAACCTAAAGCCCAAGTTTTTTTCCAGAGAACATATAAGAATACAAGACATCAACAAGCACTAAAACAACATGACAGTAAGGCAAACCAAACCTACTCTTTCCCAACATTTTCAAAAAAAAAACAATCACATAATGCGTAAACCACCAATGCTTCCACTCGAACGCATACGACTTCTCACTTGTATCAACATGCTTGATTTCCCTTCCAACACTCTTTTTCTTATTAAAGTTTTGAAAAATATTTCAGGTGTCAATCATAAACAAAAATACTGAATATTGAAAGATACTAACAGTAAGATAGTTATTAATAATAAAAACATTGAAACACCATTTTCATGAAACAGTAACAGCTAGTTTATAGCTTCTTTGCAGCTACATCTGTTATGTCCTCCCTTATGACAACGACTACACTTTGACACACGTGATTCGATTTGCGATGGTATCCTCTTGGTTTTCCTATGACCAGGCTAACTCCTCACATTAGGAGCGTTGATTACATTTCCATCATCAAGATAAGACTCATTAATGTCAAACTTTGGGATGAGATTAATAATTCCTCTGTACGTTTGGCGGTACATTTCAATTTTGAAATACTTGTCGCAAAAATCATAAAACGACATCGACTTCGACTCAATAGCGGCACAAGCATGCTTGCAAGGAAGCTTGTTGATTTGCCAATATCTACATGAATAGGTCATGGCTATCAAGTCAATAGCAAATGATTTTTCACCATCGACTACTTCAAACCTCCAATTACAAAATCGGTGCACTCTCAACTTCCGAGATTCCACATATACACTACCAGTAGCTTTCTCCATTTTTGGACTTAATTCTTTAACCATCATAGCTGTTGATTCACGTCATTGGTGCATCATGTTCTTGATCTGCACTCGTATATGGTCCACCATACCCACGATAGGGAGATAACGAGCTGCTTTAACCCAATTATTCCAACATTCGGCGATGTTATTATTTATAACACCCCATCTATTGCCAAGAAACAATGCATTTGCCCAACTCTGTGGTTCAGAATTTACAATAAAATCCCTAGCAAGTGGCATGGACTCCAGGATATTTTTTATATGTTGTTCATGCTCCTGCAAAGATGGAGCATAAGCAGCTTTTTTGAATACCGAAGACCAATATTTTTTGTTATGTTTTGGATAGCTTTGCAATACCTAAAATGGTTACAAAAAAATCAGATTAAATACATCTATTTATATACAAAAAAATCGGTCTAGATAAAAATAAGTAAGTGATTATGTACCACTTTCACAAAATTATCAACTAAATGTCTCAAGCAGTATGCATGGTGATTGCCCGTAAATAGTAGATTAACTACCTTGATAATCCCAGGATGTCTGTCAGAGAAAAAAGTATACTCATTGAATGGAATGCTTTGACACGAAAGCAAAACACTTCTCAGATGATAACAAAACCATTCCCAATTAATATCATTCTCCGCGTCCACTACAGAATAAGCAATTGTGAAAAGATCATCATTCGCATCCTTCGACACAGCAAGTAGGATACAACCTTTAAACTTATTCTTTATATGAGTCTCGTCCAAAAAAATCAACGGTCTACAACCAGTAACAAAACCAACTACACATGCGTGCAAACAAATGAATAGTCATTTAAATTTGTAAGTTTCGATATCAATCTCACACTCAGCAACACTTAAAGGATTCGTTTCTTTAACAGCTCGACAATACCATCTTAGTATATCATAGCATCCCTTATCTGTGCCATGAATTTCATTCATCGCTAACTATTTGCCTTTCCACTCATTGCGATAGTTTAACTCTACACCATAATCTCTTTGTAAGTCTTTTTGAATTGTACAAGGATGATAAGAGGGCTCTCCTATAAGTTTGCTTTTCACCACATTAGCTATACACGTTGCATCTGCTCTAGGATGTCCTCTACTACATAGATTATTCTCACCACATGTATGCTCTAAATTGTATTTTCGGATCGCAAATATATCGTCTGCTTTGTATTTAGAATCATAAATTCTCCATCCACAACTAGTCTCAGTACAAGTAACAATGGCTTTTTCGCTATCATTCTTTCTGTACGAAAATGAACGTCTTGTAGCAACATCATAATTTTTAACAAATCTTCTAAAGTCAGTAGCATCTTTGAATGTTTGACCTACACCACGAATACAATTAATCCAAGCATCTAGTGTATTGCTCAAAGAGGCTTCATCAGCTTCGTTACCACTATTTCTCTGTCTGTCTTCCTCATCAACCCTTACCAATATGATATAAACTTGTTAAGTGCAAGATACAAAAATAACTTAACATAAAAAATGCAAAGTATGGAATTTAAATAATATTAGTATTGTCAAATAATTCGTATCATGACAACAAAACATATTTATATTATCATAACATAGAACAAATTATATAACCACAATAATCTCAACTAGTGCACAATTTCATGCTTGATAAATTAAAATATAAAAAAATTATCAAAACTAAAAGGGACATAAATATAATATGTTTTACCTCCGAATATTTTGGTTGCGGACATGTTCGTTTTTACTCTCTGTCCTCAATTTAATCATGCTGAGCTTCATACACATATGAAGATGAATCATATTTAGGACATCATCGTCGTCGTTCAAAGTCACGTGCATCTTGTGTTGGGGGGCTATGTATTGCAGAATCATGGCTTCAGGAGTAATCTCAGCACATTTTTTTCCAAGCCACTCAAAAATGTCCATCAAAACTACAACCGCTGAAAATTGAAATCACAAACAACTGTTTCTTGCATTTACAGCTACCCAAAAACGACAAGTTGCAAGACCCACTTTCATATTCTATTTTGCACCTAATACAAAAAACATACAAAAGTAATTGATATGCACATTTCAAGACTTTAAAGAATTTTCAGAAAATTTTTAAACAAAATTAACAACTTTCTCATTCAAGAACTAAAACATAAAAATTGAGGATAAAATTGCATTAATCGATAAATCTAAAAATAATTTTTTCATTCATCTTTACACTGCTTTATATTCAAATAAGACAGCCGATTAAAGCCACAAGCAGAGATGTAAACGAACCAAACTGTATGTGAGCTATTCGAAGCTCGATTCGATAAAAACTCGTTTGAGCTCGTTTAATGAGGCTCGTTAAGATAAACAAACCAAACTCAAGCTTTACAGTATTTGACTCGTTCGCTCGTGAACATGTTCGTTGTTAAGTTCATGATTAATCTTTTAGATGAAAAAATAATAGTTTTGATATTTGATTTATTGATTTTGCATATTATTTAAGAAATATATAGAAAAAAAATCTATTAAATTTATTTATTATAATAAATTTACAAATTTTAATAAGAATAATATATATTCCTTTAAATATATAATTTATTTTTAATTAATTTAATGAAAATTTATATAATTCATATTTATTAAGTTTGTTTAGGTTCAATAAAGACCTGAATAAGCTCGTGAGCCATGCATATATTCGTTAAATAAAGATCGAGCTCGGCTCGATTATAAACGAACCAAGATCAAACATTCAAGAGTTCGGCTCGGCTCGACTCGATTACATTCCTAGCCACAAGATACTTGTATTGTTTTTACGTTATTTTAAAAATCAATCATAAAAAAAAACCCTAAATTTTTTAAATTCAATCGGTGGAATTCAAATAAATAATGAATTTAAAAAAATAAAAAACACACAATAACAATCAAAAAGACACAAGAGAATCATTAAATTGAAACAAATAAACACAAACTCACTAAAAGCTGGAATTTCACGAAATCCCTAAAAGCTAGAATTTCACGAAAAAAATGAGAAAGTTTGAGGAAAGAAACTCACCTTCACTTTATTTTCCCTTCGATGAATTTTTTCTGCACGACGTCTTCAAGATTTTGAGCTTCAAGCAAATGAGCTTTCACACAGACCCACCATGGGATTTCTTCTCACGAAGCCGATGGGGGAGATGGGGTAATAGTATTTAAATCCCAAATACAGATGGATTCAACAAAATAAATAAAGATAAAAATGGGTTTTAATTAAAAATGTGGTCAATTAAGTAATTTGATGTTTACAAGGAAGTTAAAACATATGAAATGATTTTGTCAGGGAGTAAGAATATATTTGTTTTATACTAGAGATTGAACACAAACTTAAAAAATGTATTAGGGATTTTAATACAATTATTCCATAGAATAATTAATTTCCCAAATAATTATATATAAGTTACAAACTTTAATTATTCAAAGAATTGCATGGTGGCTCATTATCTTTTTTACATTTAATTTTTTGTTAGAATTACATTCAAACCCAACGCAAAAATTTCTTGATTGGTAGGCGTGAAAGAGGGGTAGTCCCTCAAAATTTTCTTCCATTTTTGTTTGTTTCAGTGGCAGAAGGTTTCCCAATTCCTCCAAAATGCTTTCTTCGAACCTTTTGTCATCCACTAACGTCACTTTCTCCAAACCCAGCTCTAGATATCCCTTAAATGCTTCATTATTGGATCCAAATCTTGTGAACAGGTCTCAAAGTCCCCGGATTACTCGCTGTCAGTCTCCAGCTCTCCAGATTCCAAGCTTAAGCATTAATCATGGCTTCCGTTTTGGGTCCGCTGTTTCCCAGATCTCGGAATCAAGATCAGATTATGGGAGGAACTTGGGACACCCATGTGGATTTTCTTCAAGATTTTCATCCCACAAATTCGGAGCAGCCGCCGGAACCCCGGAAGAAATTAGCCCAGATGGTGAAATCGAAGCCTCAACAAAGCCGAACAAGAATCTCAAGCTAGCTGTTGTTTTTGGACTATGGTATTTTCAGAACATTGTTTTCAATATATTTAATAAGAAGGTGTTGAATATTTTCCCCTATCCATGGCTTCTTGCATCATTCCAGCTCTTTTGTGGGGCTATATGGATGCTTGTTATATGGTCATTGAAGATTCAACCTTGCCCAAAAATAGACAAATCGTTCATTATTGCACTTCTTGGACCTGCACTATTCCACACTATAGGCCATATCTCAGCATGTGTTTCATTCTCTAAAGTTGCTGTTTCTTTCACACATGTGATTAAATCTGCAGAGCCTGTGTTTACAGTTGTGTTCTCGTCGTTTCTTGGTGATTCATATCCACTAAATGTATGGCTCTCCATTTTACCAATCGTATTTGGTTGTTCCTTAGCTGCCATTACTGAAGTTTCCTTCAATTTTGGAGGTCTATGGGGTGCCATGATTAGCAATGTTGGATTTGTGCTACGAAATATTTACTCGAAAAAGAGCTTGCAGAGTTTCAAAGAAGTGAATGGATTGAATTTGTATGGTTGGATTACCATTATTTCATTGCTCTATCTATTTCCGGTTGCTATATTCGTAGAAGGGTCTCAATGGATAGCCGGATATCATAAAGCAATCGAAACTATCGGACAGCCATCCACATTTTACCTATGGGTGATAGTCTCAGGCATATTTTACCATTTATACAACCAATCCTCGTATGAAGCACTTGATGACATTAGCCCACTTACGTTCTCGGTTGGGAACACTATGAAGAGGGTGGTTGTTATTATTGCTAGTGTATTGGTTTTCAGGAATCCAGTTAGGCCTCTGAATGCACTCGGGTCAGCTATTGCAATTTTCGGTACTTTCTTGTATTCGCAGGCAACGGCTAAGAAACCAAAGGTTGAAGGAGGTGAAAAGAAGAATTAGAAAGATGATTTTCAATTTTTCGGTACTTTCTTGTGGTTCATTGTAAGCTTCTAGGAATTTTTGTTGCTTATTGCTTTCCGTTACCTACAACCGAATATTTCCAAATCATGCCAAACTTTTTAAGCTGGGAATCATGCTGAGATTTCTATCTCTTGCTTACTTTTATCTACTTGATATTGCTATAATCCCAGATCTAATCCTGAAGGCTCTCCAATGTGTTTCGATATTTTACCCGTTTCTGATTTAAACTGCTAGCTGTTTTCAGTCGGGGGATTTTTTCGTTATTCAAAATCAAATTAATCGGTCTATGATCAAGATTTAATGGTTGTTAGGGCCAAGATTTAGGCTATGTAATTTCTATTGAGGTGATGGTGTTGGACAAATCTAAATTCTGAACGAGTATGCTCATACCTGTCTTAGATTTTGTATTTTACGTTCACTTGAGACTTGCTTCAGATTAATAATATCCTATCACATCTTCTCCAAAAATGCTTATTTCTTCTTCAATCTTGAATTCAGGTATCATGGCACTTTAGCATCTCTTTCTACTTTTTTGTATGTCAATTTTTGTGTTTAGATTTTGTCTCTTTTTCCCCGGTGAGCATCCCTGATAAGCTAATGCCATACATCTTGTTTATGTTGATTTTCATGATGCATCTTATAGTCACTTGTCGGGGAATAGTAATTGTCCCTAATAGAAGTCTTGGATTACTGTATGCATAAAAATTAAGTTTACAAAGTGATAAATATTCGGTAGGTAAATCAAATATTAGATTCTTAAGAATTGCATCATGTTACAACCGTTGAGGGAGTGATTGTTTGGGAGCAACAATTGTCTCTGCTATACATTCATCGAAATATATATTGCTTGGATTGCCTTTTACGATTGGAGTTACATTGATATCATCAATTATAATATTTTATAAAATGGCGAAGTATTTGATCTTTATATAATTTCATATGAAACACTCGAAAGGTGCTTCAAAGTCTGGTCATACAATGATTCCATTCAACTCAACTCAAAATATATCGAAAAAGATTTTAACAAAAATATTTTATCATGTTTCAAAGAAAAATATGAAAATAATGAGAAATTATTTAATATATAGATAAAAAGAAATCTATTTTCATTTAAGGTGAATTAGTTGCTTCAGTGAACGCAGATTCTTAGCAGTCTCACTTACTCACTGGAAAGAAACCAAATGCCAATGCAAATCAAGTTCATTCTATGCACATTGTCAATACTGTGACAACAAGAAGAGTAAATTTGAGCCAACTATTCTTGACTCAAGAAATTAATTCTCTCCAAACACGATTGTATCATGACGAATGTCGACGACTAATTCGATTCTGCCTAGGGAAAGGTCTGCAGGCCTCTATGCTAAGATCAACAGCAGTGGCCAGAGCCATGAAAATGGCTGCATCTTCCACACACGTCACGTGCCGCATAGCGAGTTGCACAAGGGGTTTGCTGGATCTCCCTTCCCCTCGAACTCTACAGCTCATGACAAATCCACCAGTTATAGGACTTAATGCTGTAAAATCACCACTACTTTGAGGGCTTGGTAATGGGCTTGCTCCCTGCCTATCCGTATCTATGAAAAACTCGCCGCCTTTTTCGGCATCAATCAATATCTCGGACATGAGGAGCTCTCCGCCTTCAAGCCCGTCTGACAAAAGGTGGAAACGGCAGCAAATAGAATCTTTGATGCCTCGTTCACGCCATGCTTCGAGCTTTCCCCATGGCAGCCAACTCTCAGGACGGCATGCATCAGGCCGGGCAATTAACCAAGCTCCCGGGTTGGATTTAGCCACCCAATCACAACCTGTTGATGGAACAAAGGGGGTTGTAATGAAGGCGGCGGCAACAGCTGAGCCGGAGAGATCATGTATCTTCACCCTCCATCCCTTCCTCTCTCTTCTCTCGATCTCGTGGTAAGAACCATCAGCAGAAGTTGACCAGAAGTTGCCAAGTGGATCTATCTGAGATAACCTGAATTATATTTTTCATTTTTTTTATCAAACAATAAATTCATTAACAAATTTAACAAAACGATCTTACGAAAAAACAATTTTACAACCAATTGGAAAAGTTTAAGGCATGGGAGAACACCAAACCTTTGGGCAAATGTAGACAAAGATCTTAAAAATAACTTCATTTAGTTTTTAACAAATAAGATGGACATTCATATAATCTGTCCTAAATATGGGTTGTGCGTTTTGAAAGAACTTCAAATGAAAACATTTTAAATCCATGCTTCTCAAATGTGTTTAGATGTATATATTTGGAAAGAGATTTTAAATGAAAACATTTGGAAATCGATGAATTTGAAATATCAAATTTAGCTCCCAATTACGAACTAAAGATGAAATCTCAAAAACATGATGGATTTTAAATCCCTATAGCTCAAAACCATCAACCTTCAAGTTTTTGTGTTAACAATTCAGGATTTCAAATCCTCTCATATTCAAATTTATTTGATATCCATTATTCAAATTGTTTTCTTTAATACAAATCTTTCCACTCAAACATAACCTGATGGTTTAGAAAAGCAGCTAGAAGTGATATGAATCCCTCTCATTGCCTATGTCAAACCAGAATAGATGTACAGCATGTTTCACAACTATATGTAACCATCTACGAAAATGTAAAAGCAAGAAAAGAAGTCGATGTAACCTGTCTTGACTAAACTTGCAGCTGAAAATAGCCTGCTTTACAGTTCCTTGAAGCTGAACAATTTGTGGACTTAGTTTAGTCTGATCTTCAAATCGAAATACGTATCTTGGATCAGGATCCAGCTTCACCCTCAAATGAAGCTCGATTCCTGGTTTTCCATTCTCCTGCCTGTTTTTGCCAATGCTGATCCAACCACTGAAAAGAATAACCGGCTTTCCTTCGCTCCATTCGGGGCCGACATTTAACTTAAACGTCCCAAGATGCTGCCTTTTGACACCAACACCACAATGAGTGCCCTTTCGACCAGTAAAGACCAATATCTCAAGAGATGCCAGTGAAGTATACAAACATCCTGGCGCCAACAATGCTTTTAAATCCGATTCTTCAAGATAAAAGCTTGAAGAAATGCTATGAGGATTGGGGATCAACTCAGGAGAGGATAAAAGTGGGATTTGTGTTGTCTGAACAGGAAATCCACGTAAACGAATCTCACAAACACATGGAGTAGATATGGCGTGATTACTGGATTTTGCTGCCGTAAGAGCTGTCCCAGAAACTCGAAGCCCTAAGGAGCCTATTGACAATCTAATAAAAGCCTGAGGATCCATTCACATCAAAGGTCCTTTTCCATCTGCCAATGCTAGAGTTGTCCAAGCTAAAAGGTACGTCACATTAACAGATAACCATCAGAACAGTAACATGTTGAAATGCTTGTAATAGCAAAGGAAACATTTACAGAAATCTTTATCATAAACAAACATGAATCGATTATTATTTTCCAAACACAGTTAATTTTATAATTGAGAAATACAAGGCTTAAGCCATCATACAAACACATCTAACGAAGGTAAGAATCTAGCTGAACATTGTCGCATAATTGTGGCATTTCATCAAATGGATTCAAATATGATGGATACAAACAGTGGGATAATCATAAATATTATCAAAGAAAAAATAATGATCAAGTCATCCAACAAACCGCGGTTTACAAACTTTCCTGACATTTACTGAATATATAAATATGGGTATGTACCACGAATTTCAAACCACAGCTGATCATGTAGTAGATGGAATCAAAACTGTTGTTCACCTAAGTTATTGGAATCAAAGGGAACAAGTAATATATTAATCAGGCTGGACATAATTAAACACTTCATGCACGAGATAACAAAAAAGAATGCTTATCTTAACGAATATGCAAAAGCTACAACAAAATCTCAGCAATTTCGTTTCGCAAAAAACAATTGTCAATAATTTCTTGATGCGGCCTTCATAGTTTTTTCCTTCAAAGGAGACAAATTACTATGTATGTGGTAATGATAACTAACAGTCCCTGTTATCACAGAGTCTATGTTGCAACCACGATTCATCAAAATATTGGGCATTTTGCAGCAGCCAATCTACACTCAAAAAGTATATGATTTGTCAAGAACTTTAAAGTTGACTTTACTAAACTGAATTAGGAACCTCTATGAACAGATTCTTGACTCTCTTTTATGGATTACCGATTCTTAATCCCCTAACCACTCTTACTGACCATTCAACAAAGTCGATTCATATATTTCACAGACACAAAAATCATAACTTGAGAGATGAAAAGTCAGCTGCATGCCATCCAAGAAATTTAACTCAGAACATAAGTACATCACCAAAAGTGAACACCAAAAGCAAAGTCAAATTCACCGAAAACCCAAAAGAATCACACACATTTAAGCACAAAACTACAAGAATACAAGGCAACAAAAACCAAAAGGAAGTAAAGATTATTTTTTTAAGAAAGTAAACTTGCAAAAGTGAAAAGACTCGGGACAAAAACTTAGTAGAATTTGGCCCAAACACCCACCTCTGCTACAAAGAAAATTTCTTCTTCTCGGAAAAGCCACTCAAGAATTCACCCCAGAAAGCGGTAAAAATTTTCATGGCTTTGCACACAATTTTCCAAAGAAAACAGGCTCAGAGTTGAAACTTTTTCCCCCTTTTCAGCAAGATTTATGGGTTCTCACTGATATCAGATCCAAGAAAGATAATGCACACTGTGGAAAGAGGGATGTTACACACATGACGAGAAGGAGAAATGCTAGTAAATTATATTAATGGCAATATCTCATTTTGATGGATGTGTACGTATTTGTATGTTCATATTCCGCCAAATAATTTGTGAATATACTTAAGAAAATCCTCGGAGAAAATAAATTAATAAGATTGCTGTCCTATTTTGATTCAAAACTACATACAAATCATAAGAAATTATTAATTAAATTTATAAATTTTGATGAATAATATTTCACATTATAAATTTCCAAACATTAAATTTTATTTATAGAAAAATTGGGAGAAATAGAAATGAAAACGTAGTCATGCTTTTTATATAGGATAGAGAAATCTTCATAAATTTATTAGAATAATTATTTAAATTTTATTATTTTCAAAATTTATTTATTTTCTACAATATTTTTTTATATCCGATATAAAATGAGATAAAAGATAAAAAAAAATATTTAATATTTTAATAACTTATTATAACAATCAAACATCTATAAATTATTACTCGATAAATTAATAATCTCTCTAAAATAATATTTTTTCAATCTTCACTTAGGTCAATTTATTAAATTAATAGTTTTGATAAATAATAAATTAATAATTATTCAGATGACCTATATATAGTCTCATTGATATCATAAATTAATAATGGCAAAAACTTGTGTGAGACGGTCTCACGGGTCGTATTTGTGAGACATGTCTCTTATTTGGGTAATCCATGAAAAAGTATTACTTTTTATGTTAATAGTATTACTTTTTATTGTGATTATCCATATGATTGACCCGTCTCACAAATTAAGATTCGTGAGACAGTCTCACATGAGACACACTCGTTAATAATTCTTCAAAACTACAAGCATTACTGGATAATTTAATAAAATTTGATTCTATTGTTATTTGTTTTTTCTTCAAATTTAATTATATTGTTGATATTCTATTCTTGCTTGTTTATAAACTAAAATTTACTTATTTAATCAATATTATGAACAATATTTAAATTTTAAAAACCATATATATGTAAGATCAAACGTTGGTAATTTTACCAAAAGTTATATATAATTAATGATAATTGTTAGATCGTAATTCTAATAAGGGCATCATAATAAAATACCACTTACTTATTTTTGTAAATACATACAATGAATTTTAGATTTATATAAATTCAAAGAATATGATACATACAATTGTAAAAATACAATTATTTTTGTATGCAATCGAATCTTTTGTGAGACAGACCTCTTATTTGGGCCATCTATGAAGAAATATTACTTTTTGTGCTAAAAGTATTACTTTTTATTGTAAATATCGGTAGGGTTGACTGGTCTCACAAATAAAGATTCATGAGATCATCTCATAAGAGACGTACTCTTTAATAAAATCTTTATTCCCAGTCATATTTAAGTGTTTCCATATTATCGCACATCACAATTTAAAAACAACAAAATATTTTGGCACAAATACTAGAGGACGTCTCCTAAATTAAATTTGTAAGATAAATATATGATCCAACTTGAATTATAAAACTTTTTAATTTTAATTTCAAAAGGAATTGTTGTCATTGCAGGTAAAAACATAATCGACGTATTTCATGAATAAATATTTATAATATCCTCTCACACGACGCTAACATTGCCTTTCAAAAAGAGATTTTAATATATCCTTAAAAAGTTATAAATTAAAGCATATTATATATATTATCTACTAGGTTGGGGTGTTAATTAACTGGATACAGCTGTAACCAACGCTTTGGGCGTTGAAGATGACCTCATTCCCAAATCGGCCTATTTCGTTTGTATTTTTTGGTGAAAACTGCCAGAGTTAATTATGCTTTTGCCAAGTCAGATAATGTCCATCGTCATTTCTGTCCTTTTAGGTAGAGGCATACATATTAAAACTAAGCTTTCAAATATTCATATGAATCTCCAGCAGCATGATTAAATGTGTGTTTAGTTAAATATATGTTCAGTTTTTGTCTGATCGAAACTTTCTCTACAATCATTGATAATAATATGACCGGATGTTACGAGCTAACTATTGAAAAGAAGTTTAAGGAAGTTGCTCAAAGATTTATGGCGATTTATCAAATGTATGACAATCATGTTTAATGTCATTATAATGTCATTCAAGTGTTGAAGAACCAAGGAAAGAGCCTCCTGGCCGAAGCAGGTGTGCCCCATCAGTCAGAAATCAGTCGCCTCAACGTGGCAAGCAGACCCAGGCCCACCATAGCGGGTCAAAATCCCCGCCTCAGTGCTACTTAGTGGTCGAAAAGTTGCGCCCCGTGTGCCTCTGCGAGAACATCACGCCTCAGTGCCCAAAAACACTCGTCCCAGCGCGGAGCTTTGTAAAATTCAACATGGAAACACTAATTTACGAAATTTAGTACATTGTTATCTTATTTTTTTTATACATAAAAACACCTTGTAAACATTAATATAGATTTTAGATCATTACTGAATGAATTTGTGAGTTTTTTTCTCAACAAAACAAAACTTCGACTTTGTGCACGCTTTTGTGTGTTTTATCAAATCAAACTTATCAAAGTTTAATATTTTGTAGCGTTTGTCGATTATTCTTCACTCGTATTGTCGAAGACGAGTTCTTCGAAGGTTCGTTTGAGTTCAATTGTTTATTTGAGTTATTTGTTACTAAACCATGTGATTGAGGGACGATTACATGTTACTTATTTTCAAATATTAAGGATTGAGGGTGTGGGGACCTGGACGCTAATTCATGTCTTAATCATTATTAATGTCGAATATAACAATTAAGAAAAGTGGGACTAAATTTTTTTTCTTTTTAAAATATAAATGCAGAAACGTAATAGTAATCTATCTGATATACATGTCAATATCAAAGTACAATTCATGTACTACATGTCTCTATCTCAACTAGGTTCAACGACTATATATCCAGTGTTGAATCCGATTCTGCTTCTGGGCCCGGATCTCCAAGCTAACTATAATCTCTCATCCTCTTCCTGATCCTGATCATGTCTCACCTGTTGTCATGCACACATACAAACAAGACAACAGCCGGATAACTCCGGTGAGAATTACATTCCCAGTATAAATCATGTATACATGCATTTCATATAAACAGATATAACAATATGAAACAGATATTCATAGCATGTATCAAAATCAGAAACATGAATCAATACAAACTCTGAATCACACTCCGTGACTCTTCGACTCACATGAATCAATGCAACTCTGAATCACCCTCTGTGACTCTTAGACTCTGACTCGACTCATCCTAATCTAGGGATCCCGATCTGAATAAGAACATACACCCACCTACACTCCCGATCGGGGTGGTGGTACGTTCTTATTCACGGACTTTGGCTCTTTCCATATCGAATATCAATAATAGAAGAAACTCCAATTCTATCCACTTCGATATAACCAAACATCCGGTGTCTTGGCGAATAAGCCACAGACTAGGCACATCCGCCCTGGCATATCGGCCAATCATCTAGGCATATCAGCCTTGGCATATCCTGCCAAACCTCTGTGACAATGTGCAATGGCCCAGTGACGATTCCATCACTATCTGTTACCTGTGTCACGAGATCAATCGTCTACGACTAGGCGCATCCACCTATGACTCAATACATAAATCAATAGACCAAAGATATCAATCACATTGATTGCAAATATCAATGCAATAAAATGAAGTATGTGATTTTGAGAAACTCAAGTCGAATCAGACTCGAGTTGTGCAATCTTGCATCAACATCAATTTATGCCTTTCGTTTCGTTCTGTCGATCTGACTCTTTCGAAGTCTCGATCTCACTGCCTGTCAAATCAATCTGGCAATAACTATATCGAATACACTGTATCAATGTATAACTCAATTCAGGACCTGTTCTGATCAATACTCAAATCAAACATAATTTGATCCATCTCACCGGTATCATGATATAATCTCAATCAATACTGAATCTGATCAAAATCAATCTACTGATGTTTCGACGGCATAATAATATTGTCTTGATAGCCCCGTCAATCTCAACATCACAGATATAATACCCCAATTCATAATCGATATCAACACAATCATAATCTTCAATAATAACAGGTCATAAGATCAAATCTGCACAATCTCAATCATATCGCTTCAGACAATCATAACAATTATATAAAGAGTCAGTTCTTTGATCTGACTTCAGTTATACACTGATCAGTATACCCAGAACACAATATATCAGCCAAATCATAATTTCAAAGCATGTCAAAACGTAACAAAACTTACGTCCAGTTAAAGATCTTGTCGATAGGAATACAGTACTGAATTCGGATTGAAAATCAGACGGACGGATCGAAATATAGAGACGCAAGGATTTTTCTGAAGTATTCTCGTTCCTTTCTTCTTTTAAACTGAATTCTGAAGGATATATGTATATATATATATATATCCTAATGCATGTTAAGGCAACGTGTCTTCTTTTCTTGAACTTCGGTCGGCGCTCGAACAGTCAAGAATTGCCGCTCGGGCGCGGAACGTTCTGCCCTACTCTTGTTATATAATGGCGCTCGGGAGGTCAACAACTACCGCCCGGGCGCCAAACTTTCTGTCCGAGACATTTCTATGCTGAACATTGGCGCTCGAGCGGTCATTTTCTACCACTCGGGCGCCAATAGTTCTGTCCAAACATTGCACCCTTCATACGCATTGCTCAATCTGGTCCCGGAATATCCCGTCTATAATCATATCAATTCAAAATCAATCATCTCAGATTAATAGAATCAAAATCTCGGACATTACAGAGGGAATCATGTTGTTCATAGAATCGAGGGTGCGACTGAGTCTGGTTCGCATTTGCTTTTCTTGGGTAACCGGATTCACATCAGTCATTGATTCACACAAAGAAATTTATGCAATCCTTCGTCCAACAATTATTATTCGGATGAAATTTGGTGCAAAACATTGAAAAGTTGGAACATATATATGATATTGCATGATAAATTATTTTAGATCATCTTGTACAAAGATAAAAATTTTGAGTTTAAAATTAGAATAATTATATTTGTATCAATACTTTCTAATCTTGTTTATGTGCTCAAATATCATATATTAGTATCTGATCTGAATTAGTTTATAATGAAATATTATTTATTAGAACCACATTTTTAATATTTTGTACCAATGTTTATCCGAAAAAATCATGTGTCGTTAATACCAAATTTTTTTATATATGTTTGGATACTCAAAATCATATATCAGTGTTAGATATGAAACATTTAATACTCAATATCATATATTCCAAATTTTCAATATTTTGTACTGAATTTTCATCTGAAAAAATACGTTTCATTAATATCAAAATTTGTTGTGCATGTTTTTGTAATCAGAAATCATATATTAGTACCATATGTGAAACATCTAATACTCAAAATCATATAATAATAGTAGTTTTTCAAGGTTTTGTACCAAATTCATCCGAAAAAGGTGTGACATTGATTTGTTATACATGTTTGGGTACTCAAAAATCATATATTAATGACAAATCTAAAACATTTAGTTCTAAAATATCATATATTTGTCTCATATATTCAGTTTTTTGTACCGAATTTCATTTGAAAAACACACGTGGGCTCAGAGAGTGCATAAACATTTTTTTGTGTTAGTCGTGGACTGCAGAAAAAAATCGATCTGACAGATACTGAACACACATTTAACTATTGAGATATGAATTTATTGACTTTTGTATAGGGCCATCAAAATTCTATATCGAGTTTGATTTCGACTACTAATAAATGTTCATTTTTAATGCTAAATATATGGTAAACCAAGTGAGTTTCTTCTTATCTAACATAAATTAAACACTTGATGAATTATCTATCAAATGTACGGAAAATTTTATGCTACTCTTAAAGATAATTATATCAAATAGTGTGCAAACTAACCATATTCTTCAATAGATCAATAAGAGAAAAAAAAAAGTTCTAGAAATAGAAATCTCAAACACATCAAAAAAATTTAAACATCTACCAAAAATATACATATTTTCAAGAAATGATAAATATGTTGAAATTTATGAGGGACTTATGAATTCTCAAAAAAATAAATTATACTAGATTTAAATATATGCGAATTTAAATTCGATGTTTTTCAATCCGAATCAAATAGTGTTTGAATTGATTTGACTCAGTTGGTGTCTGCAAAAACTTATTTTAAGTATTTTCAAGCTTTTAGTTAATGAAATACTTGGAAATTATACGTAAAAATTAAGAAAAACTTAAAATAAGTTCTTTCAAACAATATCTTAGTAGCTAATATATATCTAATTGTTCTCACTTACAATAGGTGGTCCAAACATTAGAAATGAAGATTGGATTCAAAGGATTGAATGCAAAGTTTGTATATATATGTATATATAGCACCAACTTTAGATGAAAATAACAAGGAAAAATCAAACTTTCTTTTTTCCAAGCAATCACTAGTGCTTGGCAACATCTCCTCACATTTATGCTTTCCACTTTCCCTATTCCATACACAACAATATATACATACATATGCATATACAACCTCCGTCTCATATATTTAGGGTTTTTACGTTTCCACACGCATTAAGAGATTTATTGAAAAGCAAACTGCTAAGAACTCTTCAACCAATACTTCACATGAGTGTTGTTTTTCGAGCGTCTTCAATACAGACCAGCAACACAGCAAAGTGTTATGTCGAACACAAAATTTTTTCTAGTCGAAAATGTTCAGCACTCCATAATTTTTCTTCTTGCCTCTCAATCTACCCGACAGCGCGCCTTGCTCTTTTCTTATGTACTCTTTATTTGACCTAGCCTTTATTCCATAAAAGAAACCTACAATATATGTAAACAAATTAAAACCAATATTGTTAGTTCAAGAATGCAAAACTCTATATATATAATATTTTCATATTATAAAATCGAAAATAAATCATGGAATAAGATATTCCTTTCACTGTTCAAACAATATTTATTTGAAGATACGATCTTTATACTTACAGCAGAAAAATCCATGTTGGATTAATCAGTAGGGACGCGAGATGTGGTCAAACAACTTGCTAGAAAAAAAAGTAGGCAAGAAAGATCCCCACCAAGTAGAACATTTTTCGGGGTTTTTTTTTTCTTCTAATTTTTCATGTGAAAAATAAATAGTAATTTAAAATTAAATTAGATAAACAAATGAAATGAGTTCGACTCCATCGGTTTGTCTATAATAGATATATTTCAAAATAAATAGTAAAATTCAATAATAATAACTTAGAATCTAATTCCTTGGAAATAAATTCTTTAGAAGTTTTATATATTGTCACTTTGATAAAGAAAATACAGAAAAAGTGTGAAAGCGATTGATATTTTATATTCGTAATACTGATTGATCCAGCATTCAATATTTGGCCGTTCAAATTTTCAAAAAAATAACAAATAAATATTTGGCTGTTCAAGTAATAAATTGTATTAAATATTTTTTTAGAATATATATGAGTAAAATTCACATTTTATCTTGTATATAGTTCAAGCAATACAAAATATATATAGATGTCAAAAAAAGTTTGAGAAAATGGGTTACTACATTTATTATCTTCTTTTGCGCCATACATATTAATTTTTTTTAATCACTAATAATATATATTTAAAATTAGAAACTAAGATTTTAGTCGTTCTCTTTGCAATTTGGATAATTTTTGTCGTCAAATTTAAGTCTCAGTTCACTAATATTGTTTTTGTTTTCTGACAATTTTAATCCTTCTTTCACTTGTCAAAATTAGCATAAAGTTAAGACTCAATTTTGACAAAATAGCGAAATTGCTGAGATGCAAGCATGGAGGAAAAAAAAACATTTTATCCCTATTTCAAAATATTTCCATATACGATTTCATATTTTTCGAAAGAAAAAAAAAATTCTTATCTCGTAAAGATGAGACTGAGTAAGATGTTAGCTCGGAAAGCTATTTTAATTTTTCTTATACGAAAACTAATGTAAGATGGTTTCACGACTCAATTTTGTCAGATAGATATTCTATTTCGACAACCTATGAAAAATATTAATGTTTTTTATGCCATAAATATTAATTTTATTGTAAATAAGAGTATAGTTAACATGTCTTACGAATAAGACCGTCTTACAGTAGACTTACTCGATTTCTTAAAAAGAACGTAGATCGAAAATTGACAAAATAGAATGAATTAAAAAAGACTAACTTATGAACTGCCGATCGACTATTTCCCCAATCTCCGCCGTGCATTTGTATGGAAGCACTGATGAAGTGTAGAAGTTGAAAAGGATTCTAGACTTTGGGAAACAAGAGACCCCATAAAAAGTGGACAAAATTTTTATTAAAAAAAAAAAACTAGTAATCCTTTCATCTCAAAATGTTGTACGTAGATTTGCAATTTGGTGAAATCCGTAATTCACGTCGAAATTTCCTACCCGATACCTAAACTGGAAATTTTAATTCAGGGTAAAAACTTGTGTGAGACGGTCTCACGGATCGTATTTTGTGAGACGGATATCTTATTTTGGGTCATCTATGAAAATGTATTACTTTTTATGTAAAGAGTATTATTTTTTATTGTGAATATCGGTAGGGTTGACTCGTCTTACAGATAAAGATTCGTAAAACCGTCTCACAAAAACTTTCAGATAGGGTTTGGGAAATAGTCAATTTTTTTTTTGCAAACCCTAACACCGACCCCTATCTACTTGTATATTGATTGAGTTCAATTTAATAATTTGTGTTGTTGAACTACACTAATATAAGTCAACTACGCACTACTAATTATCATGGTTTAAAAAATATATATGGAGGATGATGAATCGTCAAGGTCAAACGTTAAGTGTTACAAGTTTAAGCGTGTCGAGTAGAAGCTTAAACATACACGACTACGAGAGTGTTTCGAGAAGCTTTTAGTAAGTACCATTTCTTAGATTTTAGTTGGGTGGAAGTGTTTCACATGTTTGTAAATGTCGGATTCTGCTTCAACTTTTGTTTTGTTTTTTGTTAATGGTTTAAAGTTACGATTTGACATTTGTATCTTTAAACAAATTTATCGTATACTGCAAGTGCTCTTACTCTTTATAAACATTTTTGAAAATTTTGTAAAATACTTAATTTTATTTACATATCAGTTTTTAAGATTTTCGAATTGAATTAATAAAATTTCAATCATATATTATTACAAATATTTATATTTTAACAAATATTTTGAATTTTTTTTATACTTTGTATTTCTAGAATTATTTTTAAAAAATATTTTTGTGCATTTGTACAAATTTTTTCATGTGTGTTTTTTTATTAATCTTATAAAAATAATATATGAAAGAATCACTTTAAAATAAGCAAAAATATTGCCAAACACTCTCTATATATCTATACTTCTATACTATTATATTAAGGCTGAGCACCTTATAAAAACTGCCAAGGAGGACACCATCTTTTTCTCCCAGTTTTACCCTTATATGCTACTAATATTACACTTTTGTTTTTTGTTTTTTTTTAAATTTCAACACACACTTTTATTTTTATTTTTTTTTATTTCAATCATTCAAATATCAATTTAGTCCCTCTATAATTTGTCAATTTTTCACTTTAGTCCATCGATAATGATAAAAAAAATTGTACCAACTTGTTTGAACATCAATGTAGTGTTCAAACCAATGACACCCACATTGCCACATAAATCAGGCGTCCACCTTAATCCACCTTTTTACTAAAAAAAAAATTCAATTTTAATTTATTAAAATATTAAATTAAAATCTAGTGTTGCCATTTTTTAGCATTCTAAAACGGTTATTTTTCTAAATAAAATGAAATATTAAGAAAAAATAATATTATTTGAAATATTTTAATTTCGTTTTCAATGATAAATGTGATGAATCCTCACAACCCGTCCACAGTTTAAACCAAGGATTCATGATTATCATTTAAAATAAGATGAACTAATTTTAAGTAAATAAATATATTTTAAAATAATATTATTATTTATTTTAAGTAATAACCATATAAATTGTGTAAATAAAATTCAAAATGTATTTATTTAATGTAAAAAAGAATAAAAATTAATATTTGGATAGTGAAACCGACACATAATGAGTGTTAATATTAAAATGAATATGAGAAAATGAAGATGTTAATATAATATATAGAATATGTTTCTTGTGAGACGGTCTCACGAATCGTTATCTATGAGACATGTCAATCCTACCGACATTCACAATAAAAATTAACATTCTTAGCATAAAAAATAATATTTTTTCATGGATGACTAAAATAAGATATCCGTTTCACAAAATACGACTCGTGAGATCGTCTCACACAAGTTTTTGCCTAATATATGTATGTGACATATGAACGCCAAACCTTTTTAATGATACATAAGGTGTTATAACACCCACCAACATGAATGTCCTTAGAATACTACCGGTTATTGAGCAGGGAGGAGTACTCACTAAATAAAGAATGTGGTGAAACCGGAGCTTATCCCCACCGGTTTCACCCAGGATTCCTCATGTGACGCTCGACTTCGAGCCTTCCCAACCCCCTAGATTTAAAAATATAAAAAAAAAATGTGGCTGATGGAAGAGCTTCATCTGATGGGAAAAATTCAAAAAATCATCGTACTCAGTGGATCTAATCAAACAAGGTTTTGATGATTTTCTAATTAGTTAATATTTGTGATCTAAGTGAAATAAATTATTCTCTCACATATTATACTGGCAAAAACTTGTGTAAGACGGTCTCACGGGTCGTATTTGTGAGACGGATCTTTTATTTGAGTCACCCGTGAAAAAGTATTATTTTTTATGCCAAGAGTTTACTTTTTATTGTGAATATAGATAGAGTTGACCCGTCTCATATATTATGATCCGTGAGACGGTATCACATGAGATCAACTCTATTATACTAATTAATTTCGACGTAGCGTTAACATGTCCATCGTATCAAAACTCCATAAAAAAAGGGATTATATTTGCAAAAAAAATACAATTATTTGCAACAATTCATAAATATAAAAAAATTAAAAATTGGGATGGTCATAATTAACTTTTTTTGGGGGGAAAAAGTGGCGTGTTTAATTAAAATGAATAAAACTATTTATAGTGTTGATAAGTGACAGGCCATGTGCATGGGAAGTAGAAGGCGCATTTGGGACCCAACTAACGACTTTACCGCCAAACGGCACATGCAACTTTAAGACCCGCCTAAAAAAAACAACCACGCTTTTAACCAATTTCAACTCCACAAAAAACAACCCCCCATAAATAAGTCAAGTGTGTTGGTGTATTTAATGGTTTTGTCTTGTTATTTACTCTAGAGAATCTTGATGTGTTACGATTTTGATCATCTATATAATCAGATTTATTTTTAGTCAGTTATTTTTTTTTCAATTTTAATCATTCTCTTAATGTGGCATATACGTAGTGCTCACGCTTGACTCCGATAAAAAAAAAAAGACAAAAAGTAACGTAACTAATACTTAATTTTGACAGCAGAAAATGTTATAAGAACAAATTTGTACTTTTTCATTTACTTTATTTATACAAGTTTATTAATGAAATTTTTTTTGTTTTATAAAAAAAATGTGAATTTTGTATCTAAAATCTTTTACTATTTATTGTAGGTTGGTCAAATTTTTTTTTTTTTGAATAGGGGTTCTAGTGATCTAATAATATATGTTTAAAATGAGTTAGAATGACTTTTTAAATAGCTTTATTTTGGTTAATTTAGTTTGTGGTTATGTTTGAAAATTATCATGAATTAGAATAATTGTGGAGACATTGGTATGTTAAGTGTTTTAAAATTTTTTAATTTTGGTGATTTTGTTGCGTAATTATTTTGTGGATTATCATTGGATAAAATAATTGTTGTACTAGAGGACTAGAGGTATTTTGAATTTTTCAAAAAAAAAAAAATTGACGAAATGGGTAGTTAAAAAAATAAAGAAAGAAAAAGAAGAAATCTTTCAAGCGAAAATTTTAATGCATGTCATATGTAGCTCAATGAATTAAGTCTTTCTTTCTCAAGCATTAAGTTGTATGATCAAGTACTACTTTGGTCTTTTTTACCTTTCTTTTTCTATTTATTTTTAAATTTATATATCAAAATTACAACGTAGTCTCTTTCTATTTCTTATAATTACATTTTGATCTTCATTTAAATAAAAACTATATAAATTATAAAAATTATTGTATACATAACGCGCACGCCAATACACTAGTAAAAAAAATGTCCCAATAGTCAATAAAAACCGCACCATGTCTAATTCATCCGTTGCAGAAAACATCTCGCCAGTTGTGGTACGATACTTTAGGCCATTTTTCGAGTGCCTAAAATAATGGTGGGCCGATGATAATCCGAGCATTAGACGAGGTCTCGGGTTCAAGACACGATTTCGACAAACCTATTCCTAACTCAAAAACAACAATAATAAATCATGTCGGCCACAAAGTCGCGTGAATTTTAAATTATAGAACAACAAATGCATACACATCCATCTGCCCCAACAGTAGAGTCAAGATCCTTCTATACATATACTATATTGAATCAATGTTTGAATTATACACAACGCCTTAATTAACTCTATGAATTTCCCTTTAAATTGTCTCCAAGTCAATGCATCTATCATATTCTAGTAAGTATATATATGCTGCACGTGAAGAACAGATGGGGAAGCTCGTTACCGAAATTTGAATTTAAATATAACAATTTTTGTATATATAGTCTTTACAGTTTTGATATGCTGGACGTTAAGAAGAGATCGAGAAGCTCGTTACCATAATTTTAGTTTAAATATAACAATTCCTGTATATATAACTTTACAGTTTTGATATACTGCACATGAAGAAGAGATCGGGAAGCTCGTTACCAAAATTCTAATTTAAATATAACAATTTTTGTATATATAGTCTTTATAACAGTTTTGATATGCTGCACGTTAAGAAGAGATCGGGAAGCTCGTCATCATAATTTTAATTTAAATATAACAATTCTTGTATATATAATCTTTACAGTTTTGATATACTGCACATGAAGAAGAGATCGAGAAGCTCGTTACCAAAATTTTAATTTAAATATAACGATTTTTGTATATATAATCTTTACAGTTTTGATATGCTGCATATTAAGAAGAGATCGGGAAGCTCGTTACCGAAATTTTAATTTAAATATAACAATTCTTGTCTTGTAATCTAATTTTATCAATGAGATCTTGGTATAACACCATGTTCCTTGTATTTTTTTTTTTTTTTTTGAAGAGTTGAAAGGAAAAAAGAAACTCATGCATTGAAATAGTTTTGAATTTTGATTTATGGTTTGCACAAATTGGAATCTGAATTGATTATCCAAATTGACTTGGAGACAATAGCACATGGAGGATATCGAAGCATGACAATAACAAGGACTTGAATTTGGAATTGGGATAGCGGCTTCATATATATAAAAGGGCAAAATGAAAGAAATTTAATGAAGACAACGACCCCAAAGATTTAGCACATAAATCAAAATTTATGGTTCTATATAATATATGACAAAAACTTGTGTTACACGGTCTCACGGGTCGTATTTGTGAGACGGATATCTTATTTGGATCACCCATGAAAAAGTATTACTTTTTATACAAAGAGTATTATTTTTTATTATGAATATGAGTAGGGTTGACCCGTCTCACAGATTATGATCCGTGAGACGGTCTCACATGAGACCCACTCTATATATATATGCATTGAAGGAGTTTTACTCTTCTTTGATACTAAATTTCTTAAGCAACTATTGAAAAATGTTGGAGTTTTCAAAAGTGATTGTTTTTAGTGATATATTTGGTAAAGATCATTTGATAATCCATTCGTCTCATATATTCAAGTTGAATTTCTTTTTTCGTCCGTCCCAACTACATTAAATAAAAGGTAAAATGAGAATCTTTTTTTTTTCTAATAACTTTCTTCATCTGTGTGAAAATACATACAATTTGTGATAATGTCTCAGGAATCAATTTTATGAGACGTATCTCCTATTTGGGTCATCTATAAAAAAAATAATTATTTTTTATGTATTTCAAAGTACTATTTTAAGATCGTTGGAGAAATTGGTGGTGTAGCTTTAGTTATGAGCATTTTCGGGGATATATGGTGGTAGTTCTGAGATTAGGCTGCCGATAGGTTTAGGGTGTATTGTGTGGTGTGCAAGCCTTGCATTACATACAAGGAACTCATTAGGGTGTACCTAATTTTTAGAGCATCAATTCTTCTCGTTTGCCCATATATTTTTCTTCTTCATTTTTTAACCCCATTTCGAATTTCTAATTTCAATATCTTTCATCCCAATTACATAGGATTTATTTATATTTGACAAAAAATTGTGTGAGACGATCTCACGGATCGTATTTCGTGAGACAAATATCTTATTTGGGTCATCCATGAAAAATTATTACTTTTTATTATGAATATCGATAGAGTTGACCCATCTCATAGATAAAGATTTGTGAGACCGTCTCACAAGAGACCTACTCTTTATTTTTTCGGTTGTGTCAACTCCCAAATGTATTTATAGAGTAAGTAACATTTTTTCTCGAATTAAATGAGGACAAAATAAGAAGTTTTTGGAAATTTTGTTTCTTCAATAATTTTTTTAATCCTCCGTGAAATAACAAACGAATCTTTATATTTGGGACAAATAGAACTATCTTCCCCCATTTATTTAGATTTATTAATATATAATATAAATTGTTGTTTACAATTTAGACATATAGTTCCCTGTCATGCAAGGAAGATCATTTAAATCATGCTCTTGTACCTGTAAATAGCAGCCCAAAACCTTCATTCTGAGCCCACCAAGAAGAAAAATAAATAAAGAAAAATAACATAATCTATTCTTCAGAAAAAAAAAGAAGAGAATCTTGATTTTAACAAGAATAAGAGTAGGTTTTTTGTAAGACGGTCTCACGAATTTTTATATATGAGACGAGTCAATCCTATCGATATTGACAATAAAAAGTAACTCTTAGCATAAAAAGTAATATTTTTTCATGGATGACCCAAATAAGAGATCTGTCTCACAAAATACGACCCGTGAGACAGTCTCATACAAGTTTTTGCCTAAGAAATAAATTTAAACTAGAAATAAGTGATTTCTACATGATAAGTTTAATATATCAATAGGGATAATATCTCGATCGAATACACAAATGAATAAATTTAAAAATAAAACAAATATATACATTGTGCAATGGAATAATTTTTCTATATTATATTTATCCACATAATTCTTATGTAACTCGTCGATTATATATATAATATATTTATATATGTTAATATTTTTTGGTTTTGTGGATTTAGTAATATTTTGGCTAAATTTATTGCCATTCAACATTAACATATGGGCCAATAACCATACATAAAACGATTGGAACATGCCAAATATATTAATTAAGCTCGTAGCCCATATGTATAAAGACAAAAACTTGTGTGAGACAGGTCTCTTATTTGGGTTATCCATGAAAAAATATTATTTTTTATGCTTAGAGTATTATTTTTTATTGTGAATATGGGTAGGGTTGACTCGTCTCACAGATTAAGATCCGTGAGACGATCTCACATGAGACCCACTCATATATAAATTAAATCCAAGGGCGACGGGCAAAACTAGCCCTATATAATAATACATATAAATTGGTATGAATTCATATATTTACTTAATTTATTTACTATATTATAAGCATATAACATGCCGAATAATTAGTTTGGTCTCTCTGGTATTATCATGCCAAAATTGAAAATACAACCCCTTTTCAGTTAATTTACAATTTATTTGATCACATTTAATCTTGGAAAAAAACAATTAAAAAAAATGCTTCATGATATGGGTAAAAGAAAACTGCATATCAGAAGAATTAAAAAAAAAAAAAACTGCTTGTTGTATTTATATGGTATTCTTTATTAATTTTAATATTCGACGTGACACATTTAAAACATTGCCCACCTCTTTAGAAATCGACTTCCGCGACGACCCATATTAGAAGAATTTCATATACTTTCAGTTATCAAATAGTTCTTTGATACAACTACGGTGGAGCATGACTCGATTTTATGCACTATCGAGCCTTCTGACAAGGAGTGAGTCTCATGTGAGACTGTCTCACGGATCTTAATCTGTGAGACGGGTGAACCTTACTCTTATTCACAATAAAAAGTAATACTCTTAGCATAAAAAGTAATACTTTTTTTATGGATGACCCAAATAATAGATTCGTCTCACAAATACGACCCGTGAGACCATACTCACACAAGTTTTTGCCTCTGACAAAAGCTATTTGCAGATACATTTGAGCTACCCTCTAAGGGTTTGGCAGATTTTTCCGAGCTACTGAATGGTAACGTAGCACTTTGGAGAAGCCAGTACTTCTCTCTTTCTGGTAGTCTTCACCAAGGGAATGAATCCTCGACTATTTGCCCTCTGAATTTGCTTACTAGGAGAAACTTATACTCTATGCATATTGGAGCATACGAGATGAGTTCGAGTATCATACTACTCAAACTCGGTTCGATTTTAATTTTGTGGGCTCGTGCTCCACTCGAACTCGACCGAATATTAAATTTCAAATCCGAACTCAACTCGTGAAACACGAGTTGCTCGAGTCCGAAAAACTTGAAAATGTCAGTATCATAATTTTAAAACTTAAAATTTATATTTATATGAAAAAATTATCATTAAATCACATATTATTTAAAAATAATAATAATATATAGTTACTTGAGTAGTTCGCGAGCTATTCAAGTAGAACCAATTAAAACTCGAAATCAACTCAAATGAAAAATCGAGCTACTAAAGCTCGATCAAATCAAGTTCGAGTCGAGTTTTGATCAAATCGTTTATGAACTACTCATGAACAGTTTGAATCACTTGCACCTCTTGACATGACGGTTGACGCATGAGCGTATGTGATGCTATTTCTTTTGGTAAAGAGTGCCCCTCCTCCATTTCAACAAATTTTTCGCAGGGTCTTCAATTTATTTATTTATTTATTTTAAAATTAATATAAATACTTTAATTTGATAAATAAATAATATAAGAGTAGGTTTCTCCTGATACATTCTCACGAATCTTTATTTTTGAGATATGTCAACCCTACTAATATTCACAATAAAAAGTAATTATCTTAGCATAAAAAGATACTTTTTCATGGATGACACAAATAAGAGATCCGTCTCACAAAATATGACTCTTGACACCGTCTCACACAAGTTTTTTAAAATATTTTGTGAGACAGATATCTTATTTGGGTCATCCATGTAAAATTATTATTTTTTACGCTAAGAGTATTATTTTTTATTGTGAATATCGATAAGGTTGATCCGTCTAATAGATAAAGATTCGTGAGACCGTCTCACAAGAGACCTATTCATTTTTAAATCTAGAAAATTTAATGGCAGCATATTAATTATAGCTCGTTTTTGCTTTTTAAAAAAACTTCTGTTTAATTAACATATCATATAACAATGAGATACTAAAGCAAAACTTTCTGCACACGAATTTATTGCACCATATATGTTAAACTTCCAGCGCAATTAATTTTTCCACAAACATAGATAATATCTTTAAATTTTATATATACTATAATGCTCATGTGATGTGATACATACTTTTTTTTGGGTATATATATATATATATATATATATATATATATATATATATATATATATATATATATATATAATTTTAATATCCTGCACACCTACCGTGCACACTTTTGTGAGCACCAATGAGGTGTCACTCACCCATTGGATGCATAATTTTTCTATATTTCATCACATCCAATGAGTGAGTGACACATCATTGGTGCTCACAAAGGTGTGCACGGTAGGTGTGCAGGATATCAAAACTGTATATATATATATATATATATATATATATATATATATATATATGTGTGTGTGTGTGTGTGTGTAAAAGTAATATTGTTAAAAAAATAGATTTAAATTTGGAAAAATATTTAAAATACACTTTAAAATTTTCTAACTTTTATCCAAAGACAAAGATCTTGAATAAGCAATGACACTTGGTTGAAGTGATTTTCTTGGTTAAAGAATTGAGTGCTTCTTTACGAGAATCTTTATTGATTATTTAAAAGTTTATTCATGTACTCTACTTTTATTTATTTAAATACTACACAAAAATAATAAAGATGGAGCGAGAATAAATTTTTGGAATGTCAATAACAATTTTCTTGGTTATTGTTATATAAAAAAGTTGGATAGTTCTCTTATTAGACGGTCTCATGAATCTTTATCTGTGAGACGAGTCAACCTTATCGATATTCATAATAAAAAGTAATACTCTTGGCATAAAAAAGTAATACTTTTTATGGATGACCCAAATAAGAGATTCGTCTAAAAAATACGACCCCGTGAGATCGTCTCACACAAGTTTTTGCCATAAAAAATAAAGGTATTTTAAGGATTCTGAAAAACAAATCACAAGGTATATATTTGTCCAATTGTAATATGTAATATATAAGATAATGTGTGAATTTTTTAAATGCATGAAATATTTTATAAAATAATAATAATGCAACTATATTACATATATTTGTAATTTATTTATATAATACATGTATTTGGTTTTTATTAGGAAGTGAATCAAATATAGTAGATATGGATATTTCTTTTCAAAATTGATATAAATACATTTGTAAAAATCATTTGGTATCACAAAATTGAACTTGTACTACTAAAGATCTCAGCTTTATACATATAGATATGTTCACGTTTGCCTAAGAAAAAAGTAGTAAAATGTTTTAATTTTGAGCAAAGAATACAAAATTACAAAAGTTATAGAAAGCAAAATTCTAAAAATAATGTGCCAAAAAATTAAAATAAGATGATATTGGGAAAAAAAATGAGAATAACTGCTCGATAATTTTTTATATTTCAAGAAATTTCACCACCACAATTCAATTTCCAATCTTTTCTACAGACAAAACTTTCTAACATTCGAATTCAAGAATTCGTAATTTTAATTACACTACACCAATCTGCCTGAAAAAGAAACTCTTTTTTCTTCAACATGGCAGGGGAAGAGAAGGTGCAAAGCCTAAAACAAGAATTATACAATATCAAAACCAACATCAAGCCTAGTTTCTACCATAAATTTCACGTACAAATCAATAACAACGAACATTTCCCCGACGACTCAATCACGGGCAATTCGTGTTCCTCCCAGGCCCTCCATAGTAAAAATAGTTGCCCCATTCACCATTCTTGCCGAGTTGAATATCATAGCAACTGGACTGTTCGGTGAAAATGCCAACATCTTTAGGAGTCCTCAAATTGTTCGATTCGTCAACAATCTGAATGTTTCTGAAATAACTTGATTTTCCGAATCCCTCTTCAGGAAAATGACCGCTACCCATTTGTGTAGTCGTGTGTAGTCCATCGGATGCTGAGTTCACTACTTCACCTCCCCATTCGATCATCGAAGCACTGTCTGATAAGTAAGAAAACAAGAAGGCAGGCCAGTATCCTAGTACATAGTCATTTCCGAATTGCATCCACCAGTTCCCTTCTTTAGGATCCTACCAAGATTTTACCTTAATGATGTTAAGACTTAGGCATGTAAATCAACAAAATCGTTTCGTTATTCATGCTAATGGCAAGCAATAACTTCATACAGCAAGGTCAATATTTAAATGCATCACTTATTCAATATATAGCTAGAATGATAGTAAAATCAAGGGTAAAACTGTGAGTTAATCAATATTTTCAAATGATATAAATTAAAAGATTTATCAAGCTCGAAATAGGCTCAAGAGAGTACTCGAGCTTTGACCGAGCAGCTCACCTCTGTTACAGGCATACGCAAATATGATATTTAATATACTATTTTAGAACGAAAGCAACAATTTGAGGAAGTCATAACGAAATTGACTTCATTTCAAGAATGCAGTTTTTCATCCATCACAACGTGCATCACATGACAACGTTGAAGATTCAATCAGCCGTCTGCTTCAAGTAAAAAACTTGAGATGATGTGCACTTTCAGCAAGTAAATGAGTGGTTTTAAACATTATTTGCAAAAAATGTAGTGTGAATGTCAAACTTACAGTACAATGTTCTCGTTGTATATTTGTTATAAATGACCCAAACCTGGTGACTTACTTATAGACATGCCTATTGAATAACATTTAGCTCACTCAACTCTAAGCAAAAGAAATAACAGATTGCAAAAAGGTTAGCAACTCTGTTCTTCGCACACTGTTGTTTTAGTTATGCGTGCTCAATGTAAAAAGTGCACCAGCAAAGAATAAGATCAAATCAATGTTATATAATACTGAAACGAAGAACACAACAAAAAACTAGAGAACCATGTTACCTAGATACTAATGTCAGAGATTCGATATAACTATGTTTTCAAGAAACTAGAATCAATGAAACTCATTTATCTTTATACACCAAATCACTCAAAAGCAGACACATCACATTTTTAAGATTGTTCATCACATAAAGTTGAGAAGAGACGATGCTTTTTGGAGGAAAATTACCTTCCAGACAAGTATGCTGATGTCATATTGATTATTGAGATAACGAGATATTGGATAGATGCTGGCCCCCATTGCTATTTCATTGTTAATTTGAATAAAGCCAGAGCATAGCAAGTTGTAGCAGCCCGTGGCTTGGTATGCATCACTCTGCCATTTAATTATTCAAAGTTACAAAAAACCATGCAATAAACTAGATTCTTTCCCACATGCTAGCTGTAAATTATAATAAAGGGACAAAAACATCAATTTCTTGAGAAAAGAAATTTGAAAACTTACAGTCCAATAGGTAAAAAGTCTTGTATTGTTGTCACCGTATAAATCTGGGCTAACCTGTTTTTATGGTAAAAATATATTACAAAAGGAGATGAAATTTTTGTTTTAAAAACCCATTGAGATTAAAATAAATATTTACCTGCCAACCAGCCTCGATGCTATTAAGATCTGAGGCAAAAGAACCTCCGAGAATCCACAACTGGGATAAGCTAAATTCATTTGGCTGTTGAATGCTAGGATCCCATACATTGATTGTTGCCTTTGCTCCATAATACTGGTCTCCCTCAACATAGGCTATGGCATGCTGAAGAACTCCAAAACAACAAAATCCCACCAAATGAACAAGAACAGTTCAAACTAGTATAATAAACATTCTAAACATTTTCAAGCAAATTCACAAAACTTTGGCACTATCGAAGATAAGAAAAGGGTCTCCTTTCGCTTCTGCCTTTTTGTCGCTTTACACCTTACACCATGGATAAAATTGAAACTTTCCAGAAAATTGAATCAGTCCACGTTTCTCATTTCATATTAGAAAAGAATGGTAAATTTGTTTGGCATACCTGGTGCCCATTTTGTTTTATAAGGTCAGGTTCTGGAGCAGCTGGCCTTGGTCTGGGTATACTTCTGTGCTTTTTCTTGCCATATGTTTTAACAGAACTTGCTCTAAGAACATCTTCTTCCCTATTTCTTCTTATAGGAATAGTTCCCTCTGGACACCTCCCATTCATATGCCACATCTGAATAATTTCCTCTGAACTCCCCACTTTTTTGGTCTCACTAAATATCCCTTCAGGACTATAATTAGGCCTCATCTACCAAAAAATAAATCAAACCCACCATTAAGAAATTCAAGTACAAACAATAAATAATGAAAAATATCGGTCTCCTAAAAGCAGAAAAGAAAAAAAAAAAACACTCACCTGAATTGTGTGATTCTTGAGAAAAGGATGATCAAAAGCTGGTTGTTGAGAAATAAGAACACAATCTATAATATCACCATCTGGGCTCTGGATTTTCAAAAATAAAAATAATAATCAAAAAAAAAAAAAATCAAACTTTCACACACAAATACACACACCACAAGAAAATCCAACAAATATAAAACCTCGATGGACTTGAGAGCGGGTTTGTTCAAACGATTCAGATGCTTCATAACTTCAAGATTGCGGCGAGTTATACTCAAACCAGCAGCAGTTCCCCATAACAGTACCAAGAACAAGTAAACACACAAACAAAAGTCCCTCAATTTCATATCCATAAACACTATAACTGAAAGCAGACTCGCACTACAAAAGATTCAAACTTTTCAACTCGAGGCTGTGGGCTTTCTGAACATGAAATTTTGGGCTGGGAAAAAGGCCAAGAAAATCTGCCGACGCTATCCTATATTAAATACAGGTAACAGAGGAATCACGAAAAGGGAGGAATGGAAGGAAGACGAGCTCATGAACGGTGGTTAGTTTCCATTGTATTTCAACAGAAGAATTGGCTTGTCGTTTCAGTTGCACAGTTGCTTTTGGGGTGTGTACATGTGACTATGGGTTTCGTGGTGTTTGGGTCCCTTTAGATTTTGGAGGATACCTTCGTCCAATGAAATTATCTTTTTAGAATTATCTTTTGTTTGATAATGAAATTAAAATAATAATACTATTTGTACAAAGATTTTTTTTTTAAAGAAAAAAAATTATTTTTTAAATTAATATTTATGCATTCGAACTCTTGGTGTACACGAGTTGAATCAAGATCAAGTTCATTATATTCCAGCTCAAATCGATTAATTTTATTAGGCTCGATTGAATATATAATTTCAAGATCGAGCTCGTGGTGAAAATATTTTAAAATTACTCTTTTCCACTCGTCCGATTTATCTTGGCATCACTATTGGTGTCGTTTGTGAGAAATTAGATCTATAGATGTAGATATGATTTCTACTCGAAAATCCGTTTGAAGGGATGACTCCAGAAAAGATACCACAAACTTAGAGGTCTCCCAAGGAAATCCACCCCCTCAGAAAAATTTCACAATCGATCTAGAACAGCTGACTCAGTGGATAGCAATGGCTGTCCAAAGGCCATCACATATAATTTACACCCCGCAGCAGCCGCATATCTCGAGAAGAAGAGTCTGAGGATGAATATCATCCTCGGGATGAAACAAAAAAAGAAGAAAGTTCCTAAGAATGTTCCAAAGCCCTTAACATTAGCCTATTTGAAGTAAAACACAGTGGGGACAAGTCATTGCGAGTGTACATCCTTAAGTTCAACTAAGAAGCCCTGGAGGTACCATCATGTGCTCCAAAAACAAAGATCACAACTTGCAACCAGAGACTTTGGGAAAGAGATTTCTTCCGATCTCTGTGGAGAATTTACCCCGGAGTTTTGAAAATCCATTGTCTCGAGCAGAAAATTATAGAAACATGGAGGAAGTGTTGGAAATTTTAATAAAAATTATGTCTCATTAATGTGGGAGTGTCTTTTGGCTCTCCACATTCTTGAGTTATTTGAAGACTTTTGGCTCTTCATATTGTTGAGTTAACGGGAAGATTAATTGAGTTGATTAATCTTGCATGACTCTTGGTGTGCATTTTGGGGCTTATAAATAGTATGTTGATTTCCTCATTTCAAATATAGAAAATTTTTATCTCTTTCAAGCACTCTCTTGCATTTCATATAGTTTTCTTTCCATTTGGTCTCCGTTAAATCTCGGTGTTAAAGTAGAGGTACGTTTTCAGTTCACGGTAGTAGTGTTTTGTGCTAAGTCACTGTTGATTGTTTCATTGTATCCTGGGAAACAGACGTCCGCTGAAACCTCGAAGCACATACCGGAGAGGGCGAATCTGTTTTAAAGAAACTCTACACGCTACAGGCCTCGGTTTATTTTGATTTCTTTTACACAATAGTAAACATCACACTTGTTTCGATTATTGCTTTATCTCTACAAGTTCGTTTCTACGCTACTGTTGTTAGCATTTATTCTAACAAACTTAAAACATATTCCTCATTATGTGGTTTGTTTAAGATATGGCTACTGAAACCAGCGTGCAAAGGGAAACTGGTTATATTGTCCCTACTGTGGCTCAAGTTATCCCTCATGTTACCCCACGTGCTGCTGTGGTTGCTGTCCCAGCCAGTCACGGTGAAAAGCCTGAAAAGTTCACTGGTGTTGACTTCAAAAGGTTGCAGCAGAAGAGGATGTTCTACTTGACGATGCTGAACCTAGCCAGATTCGTGTCTGAGGATGCTCCTAAACTCGAGGAGGGTGAGGGAGGTGTTGAATCTGTTAGTGCTGTGGAGGCATGGAATCATTTTGATTTCTTATGCCGAAACTGTGTGCTAAAAGGATTGGCCGATTCGCTCTACAACGTGTTTTGCGAAAAAAAACTGTTAAAGAGCTATGGGAATCCCTTGACAGAAAGTACAAAACTGAGGATGCCGGAGCCAAGAAGTTTCTTGTTGGCTACTTTCTGGACTTTAAAATGGTGGATTCAAAGTTATCAGCCAAGTTCAAGAGCTCGAAGCGATTCTTCACGAGATTCACAGTGAGGGGATGACTTTGAGCGAATCATTCCAAGTGGCTGCTATTGTTGAGAAACTACCACCAGCTTGGAAGGATTTCAAAAATTACTTGAAGCACAAGCGGAAGGAGATGAATGTTGAAGAGCTCATTGTTCGACTTCGCATCGAGGAAGACAACAATAGTTCGGAAAGACGATTGTTCTCTCCTGTTGCTGCTAAGACAAATGTTGTCGAGCATGGTCAAAGCTCGAAAAAGAGAACCTTTTCCTCCTCCAACAAAAGGTTGAATATGGGACCCAAAGTAGGCATTTCAAAGAAGAAGTTCTCTGGAAAATGCTATAATTGTGATGACATGGGTCACAAGGCATCTGAATGCAAGAAGCCAAAGAGAAACCGAGAGGTTAATGTGGTGGAGAACATATCTCAAGAGGTTTATAACATGAATCTATGTGCTGTAATATTAGAAGTTAATCTGGTGGGTTCGAACCCAAGGGAGTGGTGGATCGACACTGGTGCCACTTGCCATGTTTGCTCGGACAAGGAGATGTTTGCTACTCTTGAGGAATTTGTGAACGAGGAAAAGCTATTCATGGAAAATTCCGCTACTTCTGAGATCAAGGGTCAAGGAAAAGTAGTTCTAAAGATGACATCTGAGAAAGAACTTACTCTGAACAATGTGCTGTATGTACCTGACATCCGCAAGAACTTGGTGTTCGGGTCGCTTCTTAACAAGCATGGTTTCCGCATTGTCTTTGAGTCAGACAAGGTTGTCTTGTCGAAAATTGGAATGTTTGTTGGCAAATGTTATGTTTGTAATGAGTTATTCAAACTCAAATGCAATGGCTATTAAGCCCGTGATGAATAAAGTTGCTACTTTTGCTTACTTTCTTGAGTCTTCTTGTTTGTGGCATGGTAGACTTGGTGTTGACGCAGCCTAGAGAAATCTTAGGCTAATTGTTAGAATAATTGCAATAGTTTAGGTCTAGAGAAATCTTAGGCTAGAATAATTGCAATAGTTGTAGTAGCCCGAATTCCAAATTGGGTAATTAACGGAGTAATGGTGATTAAGAAGGTTTAAGGTGTAATTTTGGCTATGGTCATGATCGGACGGACCGAAGAGGGTTCGGAAGCACCGAAGAGTTCGGACGATCCGAAGTGTAGTTCGGTGAATCCGATCATAGGTGTCAAGTGTTGATCGACACGTCATTTTCCATGCATGTTCGGACGGTCCGAAGTGTATGATCGGAGGATCCGATCATGAGCTGTCAAGAGCCAATGGACACGTAGCGTTCGGACGTTCCGAAGTGTTGTTCGGAGGATCCGAACATGGCCTATAAATAGTGCTCGGATTTCCTCATTTTGACTTGCCAATTTCTTGAGTTTTGCCTCATAGTTGAGAGGATTTGGAAGGTTTCTAGGGTTAGTTGTTGGTCGAGCGATAGCCAAGAGCTGCCAGGAGTAGTAGCGTAGCGGCGCCTGAGTTTCAAGGCAATCGACATCAAAGGGCTGTCGACGGACGAAGGTAAACCCTAAACCTTTGGTAGTACTAGGGAGTACTGGTTTTGCTAGTCGAGCATGGTAGTATTGATTGAGTATGCTTTTGATGCGTAGGCTTGGGCTAGACTTGATTAGCGGTGTTGCGTAAGGCTAGGCTTGCTGTGATAGAGGTACGAAAGTACTATCCGAGATATCCTGGTTGAGTATACATTCTTATATGTGTTGCATGAGTATTTGCTGCATTGTTATATGTCATATGATGCATGCTATTATGTCACGAGTTATGATGCATATTGCATATCATGTTGAGCCGTATCTCCTTCGAGATAGCCTTTACTGTTGAGCTGTATCTCTTTCGAGATAAGCTATATCTTGGGGCCGCTCAGCCCTGTCTTGTGGACGCATGGACACCGAGAGTACACAGTGGCCGACGGGTCGGGAGGGCTTCGGTGGTCCGGGACATTTTAGGTCCACGTCTGTCTTGTAGTGGATGCAGTGACCCAGAGGTTGGACCGCGCGGCACTATCCACTTGGCGCCTCTAGACTGAGCATTTTGAGATCCTTTGTGATTCCTGTTTCTTGACTACCCTGGTATCATATCATAGCATGTGCATTTCTTATAGGTTTGTATACTCATACTTTTGTACTGGGCGTTCTTATCGCTCACGTCCTCGGTTTTGTTTATTCTTGGACACCCCATTCCCACGGGGCAGGCCTCAGGTTGGATGGCTCAGGAGGAGCAGGAGGAGGACGTTGAGTAGCTGGTTGGTTTAGTTTTCAGTGTTTTCCATTTGATTCGATATGGTTGTACTGGATATTTCATTTTGAGTTAGTCTAGACTTCGATTTCGATTGGGTTGTATAACTATTGTTGTTGGCCATATTTCCGCTGTTTTCTCTGATTATAATTGATTAGGTTAATTGCATGCTTAGTTTTTGATTAGTAGGTGATTCTGGAACGGGTCACTACATTTATGGTATCAGAGCATGCGTATGATTTTGGGATATAGATTCTGTTTTGGGATTTCCGTTGACCATTTTACCATTTTTCCCTATTCTATCTTGTAGCGATGGCTGACCATTTTGATGACGGGAGTAGTCAGGGGAGTGTAGGTCGATGGGGTGACCAGGACGATCATAGACGTCATCATGAGCATCGTCATCGTCGGGATGGTCCTAGGCGTTTCGATATGCATCGTTTCATGCAGATGGGGCCTAAGCCTTTAGTTGGCGGTGAGACTCCCGATGATGCGGAGGATTGGTTAGAGCGCATGGAGAGTTGTTTCCGCGCATTCCAGTGCACCGATGAGCAGAAGATGGAGACCCTTAGTTTTCTTCTCGAGGGCCGTGCTCGCAGGTGGTGGCGATCGACTTCTGCGCCGATAGTTCAGTCGCAGGGTAGAGCGACTTGGGTCGATTTCCGTGCAGCGTTCATGCAGCTGTACTTTCCTCCAGCCCTTCGCCAGGCCAAGACGATTGAGCTCCTGAACCTTAAGCAGGGGAGTATGTCTGTTGATGAGTATCAGCAGAAATTCTTTGAGTTGTTACCCTTCGCTCCTCATATCAGTGGCAGTTCTGAGGCCAAGTATGATCATTTCCTCCAGGGCCTTAATCAGGAGATCTTTGATCGAGTCACTGTCTGTGATAATCCTACTTCTTATGATGGGTTAGTGAACCGGTGTCGCCAGGCAGAGATCAGTCTCCAGCGTGGTAGGGCTATTCTTTCTTCTTCTAGACCTCCGAGTACTTTGAGGCCTCGATCTCAGTCATTCAAGAAATCTGGTTCATCTTCTTCTGGATCTGGATCTCGATCTAGTGGTGTTTTCCGCTTTGGTAAGAAGAAGGAGTCTTGTGCGCATTGTGGGAAGAACCATCCAACGGAGCAATGTCGAGTAGCCGCAGGAGCTTGTTATCAGTGCGGAGAGATGGGGCATATTAAGAAGAATTGTCCTCAGTTGCGAGGTGGAGCAGGATCCGGTTCTGGATCTCAGACGACTGTTCAGCAGAGGAGGCAGGGTCAGGCAGTGGGTAGTTCGAATCTTCGACCTCGTGCCCAAGGTCAGGTTTTTGCGCTGAACCAGGATCAGGCTGCAGATGAGACGGAGAGAGTCATAGCAGGTACTTTTCATTTATGCGGTATTCCTGCTTTTGTTCTTATTGATACAGGAGCCTCTCATTCCTTCATTTCTGCACGATTTGTTAAGCGTCATAGGTTACCCTATGTTTCTCTAGACGTCATTCTTTCTGTTTCTACTCCGATGGGTCATTCGGTGTTAGCGAAGCGTCTAGTGATGGGTTGTCCTTTAGATTTTGAGGGTAACGAGTTGACTGCGAATCTTATGATCCTAGAGATGGAAGATTTTGATTGTATCTTGGGTATAGACTTATTGACTACCTACCGAGCTACTGTGGATTGTTACCAGAAGCTTGTTCAGTTTCGTACGACTGAAAGCTCTAGTTGGTTTTTCTATGGTGAGGGAGCGCGACCTCCGATGCCAGTGGTATCTGCTCTGAAAGCCTGTCGTGCTTTAGAGTCGGGCGGGGAAGGCTACCTCATCTATGCGATTGATTCATCCACAGGTAGTGTTGGTCTAGAGGATATTCCAGTGGTTTGTGAATTTCCTGATGTTTTCCCAGATGAGATTCCTGGTTTTCCTCCGGTTAGAGAGGTGGAATTTGGCATAGATTTAATGCCAGGGACTGCACCTATTTCTCGTGCCCCCTATCGTCTTGCTCCGTCAGAGATGAGAGAGCTGAAGCAGCAATTGCAGGATCTTCTTGATAAGGGTTATATTCGCCCGAGTGTTTCGCCTTGGGGAGCTCCAGTCTTGTTTGTCAAGAAGAAGGATGGATCGATGCGGTTGTGCATTGATTATCGCCAGCTGAATCGGGTAACGATCAAAAACAAGTACCCTTTACCCCGTATTGATGACTTGTTCGATCAGCTTCAGGGTACTTCTGTTTACTCCAAGATCGACTTGCGATCGGGTTATCATCAGATGAGAGTCAGAGATGATGATATTTCCAAGACTGCATTTCGTACTCGTTATGGGCATTACGAGTTTCTAGTTATGCCATTCGGATTGACGAATGCGCCAGCGGTGTTCATGGATCTGATGAACCGAGTCTTCCAAGATTTTCTGGATCAGTTTGTGGTGGTTTTCATTGACGATATCTTGATCTATTCCCACAGTGTGGAAGAGCATGCCCAACACTTGAGGATTGTGTTGCAGATTCTTCGCGAGAAGCAATTGTATGCTAAGCTGAGTAAGTGCGAGTTCTGGATTGATCGTGTGGTATTCCTTGGTCATGTGATTTCCAAGGAAGGAGTTTCTGTGGATCCCAGCAAGATTGAAGCAGTGCTGAATTGGTCACGTCCGACGACGGTGGCTGAGATCCGTAGTTTTCTAGGTCTGGCAGGGTATTATCGTCGCTTCATCGTGAATTTCTCTCAGATAGCCAGACCATTGACGCAACTTACTCGGAGGGATGTTCCATTTGAGTGGTCATCCGAGTGCGAAGATAGTTTCAGAGAGCTTCGTCGACTTCTGACTTCTGCACCTGTTTTGGCGTTACCGTCAGGATCTGATGGTTTCAGTGTTTACACCGATGCCTCCACTCAAGGCTTAGGGTGTGTGTTGACGCAAAACGGTCATGTGATTGCTTATGCTTCCAGACAGCTGAAATCTCACGAGGAGAAGTATCCCACTCATGATCTGGAATTGGCAGCTATTGTGTTTGCGCTGAAGATTTGGCGTCATTATTTGTACGGTGTTCAGTTTGAAATCTTTACTGATCATAAGAGTCTGAAATATCTGTTCACTCAGGCTGAGTTGAACATGAGGCAACGTCGTTGGATGGATTTGCTGAAGGATTATGATTGCGAGATCAAGTACCATCCAGGTTCTGCGAATCTCACAGCTGATGCGCTTAGTCGAAAGGTGAGAGCCTCTGCACTTCAGACTTGTGCTATGACTAGTGCCATCCAGGATAGTTGCTCGTTGGGGTTTAACTTCAAGCATCGGAAAGGTATGGAGAGCATTCGTGTTGCTACCATTTTATCTGAGCCCAATTTGTTCACTCGGATTCGAGAAGCTCAGATGTCTGATCTCAAGACTCAGAGATTAGCTCGGTTAGTTGGTGGTGATAGTAATTTCCATTATCAGTCCAATGGTCTTCTGTGCTTATCTAATCGGGTTGTAGTACCAGAGGATGACACTTTGAGGGACGAGATATTGTCTCAGGCGCATCGAAGCAAGTTAAGTGTTCATCCAGGAAGCAACAAGATGTATAGAGACTTGAGGATGCGGTTTTGGTGGAAAGGGATGAAGCGCAGCGTGTATCAGTTTGTCTCCAAGTGTCTAGTTTGCCAACAGGTTAAGGCAGAGCACCGTCGACCGGGAGGATTGTTGTTGAACTTACCTATTCCAGAATGGAAGTGGGAGCATATTACGATGGATTTCATTACTCACTTGCCATTATCTTCGAGGAACAACGATGCTATCTGGGTAGTGGTGGATCGACTCACCAAGTCTGCTCATTTTCTGCCGTATAATCGTGATTTCACTTTCGATCGTATGGCTCGATTGTACATTCAGGAGATTGTACGTTTGCATGGAGTGCCTGTCAGTATTGTTAGTGACAGAGATCCTCGTTTTACCTCACGGTTTTGGGGTAGTTTCCAGTCAGCTTTGGGTACTACACTGAGTCTGAGTACTGCTTATCATCCGGAGACTGACGGTCAATCAGAGAGGACTATCCGTACGCTTGAGGATATGTTGCGAGCCTGTGTTATGGATTTCGGACCCGCTTGGCAGGATCATTTGCCTTTGATTGAGTTCGCGTACAACAACAGCTATCATCGTAGTATTGGTATGGCACCATTTGAGGCGTTGTACGGGCGACGTTGTCGTACTCCATTATTCTGGGATGAAGTCGGGGAACGACAGGTAGAGGGACCGGAGTTAGTCCAGCAGGCTATAGATAAGGTTGCAGTAATCAAGAAGCGGATTAAGACTGCTCAGGATCGACAGGCTAGTTATGCGAACACAAAGCGTCGACCTCTTCATTTTCAGCCAGGTGAGAAGGTGTTTCTCCGAGTTTCGCCTTTTCGCAGGATTTTGAGATTTGGTCTCAAGGGTAAGCTGTCTCCGAGATTTATTGGTCCATTCGAGATACTAGAATGTGTGGGAGATTTAGCTTACAGACTTGCGTTGCCGCCGTACCTATCAAGTATTCATGATGTGTTCCACGTATCCTTGTTGAGACGTTATGTAACAGATGAGTCACACATCTTACATCCATCTGAAGTTCAACTTGATACGGATTTGTCTTACATGGAGCGACCAGTTCAGATTCTAGATCGCAAAGATAAGGTGTTGCGGAATAAGATCATTCCTCTTGTCTTAGTGCAGTGGCAGCGTCGAGGCACTGAAGAAGCCACTTGGGAGTTAGAGAGTCGTATGCGTTCGGAGCATCCAGAGCTCTTTTGAGTTGTGCTTTGTATAAGTTTGTGTTTTCAGTTGTAATCATAGTATCAGTTGTATTCAACAACAATTGAGATGTATTAATGATGTTGTTATTTCATTTTGTTCATTCTCTAAGCCTGATTTCGAGGACGAAATCTTTTGAGGGGGGGAGAATGTAGTAGCCCGAATTCCAAATTGGGTAATTAACGGAGTAATGGTGATTAAGAAGGTTTAAGGTGTAATTTTGGCTATGGTCATGATCGGACGGACCGAAGAGGGTTCGGAAGCACCGAAGAGTTCGGACGATCCGAAGTGTAGTTCGGTGAATCCGATCATAGGTGTCAAGTGTTGATCGACACGTCATTTTCCATGCATGTTCGGACGGTCCGAAGTGTATGATCGGAGGATCCGATCATGAGCTGTCAAGAGCCAATGGACACGTAGCGTTCGGACGTTCCGAAGTGTTGTTCGGAGGATCCGAACATGGCCTATAAATAGTGCTCGGATTTCCTCATTTTGACTTGCCAATTTCTTGAGTTTTGCCTCATAGTTGAGAGGATTTGGAAGGTTTCTAGGGTTAGTTGTTGGTCGAGCGATAGCCAAGAGCTGCCAGGAGTAGTAGCGTAGCGGCGCCTGAGTTTCAAGGCAATCGACATCAAAGGGCTGTCGACGGACGAAGGTAAACCCTAAACCTTTGGTAGTACTAGGGAGTACTGGTTTTGCTAGTCGAGCATGGTAGTATTGATTGAGTATGCTTTTGATGCGTAGGCTTGGGCTAGACTTGATTAGCGGTGTTGCGTAAGGCTAGGCTTGCTGTGATAGAGGTACGAAAGTACTATCCGAGATATCCTGGTTGAGTATACATTCTTATATGTGTTGCATGAGTATTTGCTGCATTGTTATATGTCATATGATGCATGCTATTATGTCACGAGTTATGATGCATATTGCATATCATGTTGAGCCGTATCTCCTTCGAGATAGCCTTTACTGTTGAGCTGTATCTCTTTCGAGATAAGCTATATCTTGGGGCCGCTCAGCCCTGTCTTGTGGACGCATGGACACCGAGAGTACACAGTGGCCGACGGGTCGGGAGGGCTTCGGTGGTCCGGGACATTTTAGGTCCACGTCTGTCTTGTAGTGGATGCAGTGACCCAGAGGTTGGACCGCGCGGCACTATCCACTTGGCGCCTCTAGACTGAGCATTTTGAGATCCTTTGTGATTCCTGTTTCTTGACTACCCTGGTATCATATCATAGCATGTGCATTTCTTATAGGTTTGTATACTCATACTTTTGTACTGGGCGTTCTTATCTCTCACGTCCTCGGTTTTGTTTATTCTTGGACACCTCATTCCCACGGGGCAGGCCTCAGGTTGGATGGCTCAGGAGGAGCAGGAGGAGGACGTTGAGTAGCTGGTTGGTTTAGTTTTCAGTGTTTTCCATTTGATTCGATATGGTTGTACTGGATATTTCATTTTGAGTTAGTCTAGACTTCGATTTCGATTGGGTTGTATAACTATTGTTGTTGGCCATATTTCCGCTGTTTTCTCTGATTATAATTGATTAGGTTAATTGCATGCTTAGTTTTTGATTAGTAGGTGATTCTGGAACGGGTCACTACAATAGTTTAGGTCTAGAGAAATCTTAGGCTAATTGTTAGAGTAATTGCAATATTTTAGGATGTGATTAATTAGTTTTATTCTTTCTTTTTTTATCTCTTGTAACCTACAATATAAATAGATAAGTCTGTATCTTAATTTTTTCATGAATGAATGAAAAATTATCATCTCATGTTCTAGTGCTTTTATGGTATCAGAGCAATAAAAGCCTTTTTTGAATATTTTTTCATCTATGGAAAAATCATATGCAACCTGTTCTCAGTGCCTCTGATAACTCCCTTCCATTCCAAATTACCAGCTTTAAACTCAGTGGCCGGAACTACTTACAGTGGTCTCGTTCCGTCCAACTCATTATCCGCGGGAAAGGACGATTTGGATACCTTGATGGTTCCATTTCGACACCAAACCAATCCGATCCTTCGTTTGCAGCGTGGGATATTCAGAATTCCATGGTTATGGCCTGGCTTCTTCACTCTATGGACGACTCCATTGCAGAGATCTACCTCCATTACCCAACAGCAAAGGCTATTTGGGACGCTGTTGCCTTAGCCTACTCAGATCTTGAAGACTCGAATCAGATGTTCGACCTCCGGACTCGCTCTCGTAATCTGCGACAAGACGATGGTACTGTAACTCAGTACTTCGTTTCGCTAACAAAGCTGTGGCAATAACTCGATCTCTTCACTCAACCTGAGTGGACCGATGCTGCCAACCGTGAGATCTACCAAAAATTGCTCGCCAAAGAAAGAACCTATGACTTCCTCACCGGCCTACATCCATCCCTGGATGATGCTCGTGGACGGATTCTTAGTTTCAAGCCATTACCGAGCCTTGATACCATTTTCTCCGAAGTCCGTCGAGAAGAACAGAGGAAACAAATTATGCTCGGTGAAGCTACCATACCCGTTGCCACCAATCATGATGCCTCTGCCAAGGCCGCTCGAGGATCCCGCAAACCGCAGCTGTGGAGTGAACATTGCAACAGACCTCATCACACTAAAGCCACATGTTGGAAGCTCCACGGCAAGCCAGCTGACTGGGTGCCACGCAGCCAGCGTAACGCCGAGTCCACCAAGCCAGCCGTACCGGTGAAAGTCGACAACAACACACCATCATCCGCTGCAACATTCTCTCAAGCACAACTCAATCAACTTGGCCAGTTCCTTTCCACCTCGACTTCACTGATGGCGCACGGTACTTCTTCCTCTGTTACCGACCCTGGTAACTCTGGTGAGTGTTGATTTATTGATTCAGGTGCATCCGAACACATGTCCGGAGTTCGCACCCTTTTCTCATCATATCAACCACGCCAAAGATCTAGATCAATAACTTTGGCAGATGGTTCAATTTCTCCTGTTCTTGGTATTGGCACTGTTTCGTTGAGTCCCCGTATGATATTACGGAATGTCTTGTTTGTCCCTGAATTGACTTACAACTTGCTGTCGATCAGCAAACTCACCCTTGACTCCGATTGTATTGCCAATTTTTCACCTAAGTTGTGTATTTTTCAGGATCGGGCCTCGGGGAAGATGATTTGGCGTGCTGCTGAGGTGTCGGGCTTATATCACTTTCTACGAGCTGATTCTACTGTTCTGTGCTGCCAAGTGGTCCATGATTCTACACATCAATCCCGTCCCCAACAAATAATGTTACTTCATCAACTCCTTGGTCACCCAAGTTTTTCTTATTTAAAACATTTGTTTCCTTCGTTGTTTCACTCTTGTGATAGGTTTGTATGCGAAGTATGTCAGATAGCTAAACATACTCGCATACCTTTTCCCATTCATCTTTATCATGAATCTAGGCCATTCTCTCTCATACACAGTGATTTGTGGGGTCCGTCTCGAGTCGCTTCAATTTCTAATAAAAAATGGTTTATTACATTTATTGATGATCACTCTCGTGTCTGTTGGATTTTTCTCCTTCCTAACAAATATGAAGTTTTGAAAATTTTTGAACAGTTCTACAATATGATCCTTACTCAATTTAACTCTAAAATACAAATCCTTCGGTCTTACAATGGCACCGAGTATTTCAATTCATCACTCAATGAATTTTCTTCAAAACATGGTATTATTCATCATAGTTCATGTGTTGATACCGCTTAACAAAATGGGGTTTCCGAAAGGGAAAATCGACACCTTTTAGAGGTCGCTCGCGTTCTTCTTTTCACAAACAATGTTCCAAAAATCTATTGGGGGGATGCTATTTTAACCGCATGTTACCTAATCAACAGACTTCCGTCTCGGGTGTTAAAATTCCAAACACCATTAAATACCCTCAGAAAATCATTCTCAAAGTCCAAAATATTCACTGATCTTCCTCTACGTACGTTTGGATGTTCCGCGTTTGTTCATATTCATGATAATTCTAGGTCTAAGTTGGATCCTCGTAGCCACAAATGTATGTTTGTTGGTTATTCTTCTACACAAAGGGCTATCAATGTTATTCTCCATCCAAAAGAAAATATTTTATTTCACGGGATGTCACATTTCTTGAATCGCAATCGTTCTATCCCCCTACTCCGAATCCAATTATCATCTCCCCTCATAATTATGCTCCCGATCCTACTTCCTCGCCTAGTACCAAAAATTGTTTTTGGGAATATTTATGGGAACCGAATCCAATACAAGAGTCACAAATCCCACCTCCATTCCAACTTAACACTCAAATCCCACAAAATCAGGAATCTCCCTCTTCCTTAGAGCCAGAATTATTTTTGGGATTTCCGTCCACCTTGGAGCCACATTTAACTCCAAAAAATCCTCAGCCTTCACCCAGTATACCACAAAATCCGCCTACTATTCCTGCTCCAAATCCAATTCCACCTTCAAGTCCACCCGCTGAAATTTCTGTAACACCAACTCATCCTCCTCGTGGAACCACTGACCGCTTTGCAGCAACTTACAGCAGACGCAAGCACAAGAATATCGAGCCTGCACCTTCTGCATCGCCCCCGTCAAACCCAGCGCCCGATCCGGATACCACCGAATTGGCAAATTTGGATATCCCGATCGCCCACCGCAAAGGTACTTGGATATGTACTCAACATCATATTTCACATTTTTTGGGGTATTCTAAGTTGTCGCAGCCGCTACAAGCCCTGATCACTAACCTGTCACATTCCACCGTTCCCTCAACCATTGATGAAGCCCTTCACGATGACAAGTGGCGTACAGCAGTATTTGCCGAGATCAAAGCCCTCGAAAAAAATGGGAGATGGGAGATTGTTCCGAAACCCGATGGCAAGAAACCGGTTGGTTGTAGATGGCTGTTCACCATCAAGTGCAATAGTGATGGGAGCGTTGACAGATATAAAGCGCGACTTGTGGCTAAGGGATACATGCAGACCTATGGTATCGACTACCTAGAGACATTTGCACCAGTAGCCAAAATCAACACTATCCGAGTTTTGCTTTCTCTCGCAGCAAACTTGGATTGGCCACTTCACCAACTCGATGTCAAGAACGCGTTTCTCAATGACGATTTCGTTGAGGAGGTGTACATGGATCTACCACCTGGTTTTCACAATCAGGGAAGTAGCGACAAGGTTTTCCGGCTAAATAAAGCTCTCTACGGTTTGAAACAGTCTCCGAAAGCTTGGTTCGACAGATTTTCCACCACTGTTCATCTTCTCGGGTACAAACAGGCTCATTGTGATCATACATTGTTCTATCATCGGGTCAAGGATAAGATTGCTATTCTTATTGTATATGTTGATGATATTATAATCACCGGGAATGACGTTGCTGAAATAGAGCGAATTAAGAAGAAATTGGCCACTTCTTTTGAAATGAAAGACCTCGGTCGCTTGAGATACTTTCTCGGAATGGAGGTAGCTAGAAGCAAGGCTGGAATCTGTGTTTCACAGCGACAGTACGTCATTAACTTACTCAATGATACCAAATTGATGGGTTGTAAACCGACCGATACCCCCATGGATCCGAACATCAAACTCGAGGCCAAACCAGATGATACACCTGTCGACAGGGGGAGATTTCAACGGTTAGTCGGCAGATTGATATACCTCTCGCACATCCGGCCGAATATTTCCTTCCCTGTGAGTTGCATTAGTCAATTTATGCAATCACCATACCAATGTCATCTTGATGCTGCAATCAGGATATTACGGTACTTAAAGGGCACTCCGGGCCGTGGTCTCATGTTCAGAAAGCAAGAAAAGAGGTGTGTTGAAGTCTTTGTTGATGCCGATTGGGCTGGATGCCCAAATGATCGACGCTCCACGTCTGGTTATTGCTCCTTTGTCTTTGGAAATCTGGTTACTTGGCGCAGCAAGAAGCAATCAGTTGTTGCACGAAGTAGCGCGGAGGCAGAACTTCGATCAGCGGCTCTTGGAATTTGTGAAGCTCTTTGGATCAAACTGTTATTGGAAGAACTGAAAATAGAGAAAAAGAGCCCTATGCTTATCCTATGCGACAACAAAGCTGCCATAGCTATTACTCACAACCCGGTTCACCATGATCGTACCAAACACGTTGAAATTGATCGGCATTTCATAAAGGAGAAGATTGATAAGGGGATACTTGAAGTGTCCTATATTCCTACGTCGCAACAAACTGCTGATATCTTAACAAAGGCTTTGTTCAAGCCTATGTTCGAAAGACTGATTGACAAGCTTGGGATGTACAACATTTACCATCCAGCTTGAGGGGGAGTGTTGACTCAGTCTAGAGAAATCTTAGGCTAATTGTTAGAATAATTGCAATAGTTTAGGTCTAGAGAAATCTTAGGCTAGAATAATTGCAAAAGTTTAGGTCTAGAGAAATCTTAGGCTAATTGTTAGAGTAATTGCAATATTTTAGGATATGATTAATTAGTTTTATTCTTTCCTTTTTTATCTCTTGTAACCTACAATATAAATAGATAAGTCTGTATCTTAATTTTTCATGAATGAATGAAAAATTATCATCTCCTGTTCTAGTGCTTTTACTTGGACACGTTAATTATGATACAATTCGTAAATTAATTAACATGAAAAGCATTCTTGCATTCCAAATTGATAAACAGCACAAATGTGAAACTTGTGTTGAGGCAAAACTAACAAGATCATTTTTTCGAACAATTGAAAGAAATAGTGAACCACTTGATCTAATTCACAGTGATATATGTGATTTAAAAGGTGTACAAACTCATGGTGGAAATAAATACTTCATTACTTTTGTTGACGATAGCAAAAAATATTGTTATGTGTATCTTCTTAAAAGTAAAGATGAATATATTGACAAATTTGTCCAATATAAGAGTGAAGTTGAAAACCAACTTAGCAAAAAAAATTAAAGTAATAAGAAGTGATCGTGGAGGTGAATATGAATCACCATTTGCTGAGTTTTGTGCTCAACACAGTATCAAACATGAAAGAACTGCACTTTATTCTCTTCAGCAAAATGACATTGCAGAGAGAAAGAATTGCACATTGAAAGAAATGATGAATGCGATGTTATTAAATTCTGGTTTACCATATAACATGTGGGGGGGGGGGAGGGGGGGGAAGCTGTTCTAACATCGAATTACCTTTTAAATAAGGTGCCCCGAAAGAAGCAAGATAAATGCCCATACGAGTTATGGAAAGGTAGAAGACCTTCCTACCTATACGTGCAAGTGTGGGGGTGTCTTGTGAAGGTTTCAGTATCTACTCCGAATAAAGTAAAGATATGATAAAAAATTGTTGATTGCATTTTCATTGGATATGCTCAAAACAGTAGCGCATATCGTTTCTTGTAAATGAATCTCAAATACATGATATTCACGAGAATACGAATGTAATCAAGAAATGCTTTGTTCTTTGAACATGTGTTTCCATACAAATATAAGGAAGAACCAAGTTCATCCAAAAGATTATATGAGACAATTGATAAAGAACAAAAGCTTGATAAAGATATTAAACCTAGACGTAGTAAGTTGAAAAATCCTTTGGCCTGGATTTCATCTCTTTTCATGATGAAAAATGAACCTCAAAACTTCAAGGAAGCAATGAGTTAATCTGAGGGACCTCTATGGAAAGAGGCTATCAATTCCGAAATGGAATCTATTTTACAAAATCATATGTGAGAATTAGTAAATCTTCCTCCAGGAAGCAAACCACTAGGCTTTAAATGGGTTTTCAAAAGGAAACTGAAACCAGATGGAACCATAGATAAGTATAAATCCAGATTGATAATCAAAGGTTACCATCAACGTGAATTGATTGATTACTTTGACACATATTCTCCTGTATCGAGAATAACCTCTATTCGTGTGATACTCGCGATTGGTGCTTTCCGAAATCTTGAAGTACACCAAATGGACGTAAAGACAGCTTTTCTAAATAGAGATTTAGAAGAGAAAATTTACATGGAACAACATGAAGGATTTTCTGCGACTGAGCAAGAAAACAAGGTTTATAAACTGGTGAAGTCTCTATATGGCTTAAGGCAAGCACCAAACCAATATCACGAAAAATTTGATAAAGCCATGATAAAAAAATGGATTTAAATTCAATGAATGTGACAAATGTGCATACATAAAAAACACTGAAAATGGATATGTCATTTTATGTCTTTAGTAGATGACATACTTATTATTGGTAGTATTGATGAGATGATAAAATCTACCAATAAGTTACTGAACTCAAGATTTGGCATGAAAGATTTGAGCTTAGCCGATGTATAATTTGGAATAAAAATTCATAGAACATCAGCATGGCTAGTTCTAAGTCAGTCACATTATGTGGACAAATACTTGAGAAATTCAATGATGATGACGACTATGCATTGGTTAGAACCCCGATAGATACCAGTCAACATCTATCAAAGAATCGAGGTGAGAGTATGTCTCAATTACAATATTTTCAAGTCATTGGAAGTCTAATGTACTTATGAGTTGTACAAGACCAGACATAGCTTATGCAGTAAGCAAATTGAGTAGATTCACGAGTAATCCAGGAGTTGAACACTGGAAAGCAATTATCAGAATGCTAAGATACTTAAGGTTCACTTGTGATAATGGGCTGCACTATATCAGATATCCTGCTGTTATTGAATGATACAGTGATGCAAATTGGATATCTAATATGAAAGACTCAAAATCAACAAATGGATTTGTATTCACTTTAGAAGGTGCAGAAATTGTGTGGAAATCTTCTAAACAAACTGTAATAGCCAGATCCACGATGGAATATGAGTTTATAGCTCTTGACAAGTGTGCTGAAGAGGCTGAATGGATGCGTCACTTCTTAGAAGATGTTCCAGAATGGGAAAAACCAGTGCCGGCTATATGCATACATTGTGATAGCCAATATGCAATTGGAAGGGCACAAAATAAAATGTATAATGGTAAGTCTAGGCATATACGTCGTAGACACAATGCCATTAGACAACTATTCTGAACTGGAGTTATCTCTGTTGACTATGTAAAGTCAAAGGATAATATAGCGGATCCGCTAACCAAAAGATTAAACAGAGAGTTTGTTGGATCGTTTGCAGAGCACCTTGAGGTGCTTCAAACAAAATATTATCCAAGAGCTGTAATAGCTCGTGTTCTAAGAATATATACATCGATAAATTAGATCGAGTTTGGTATAGAACCAAGCGGAAAACACTCGAAATAATTATTCGTTAAGAAACACTGATATATTTGTATATCTTGTGTAACTGAATAACCAAAAGACTAGATTAGTTTTTTGGTTATTTAGTTACACAAGATATACAAATAGTTTTTACATTTATTAGTTCAGTTATGGTGAGAACTGAACCAACGTATGCTCTAACTAGTTAAATCAGTTTGAAAACAATAGTTAAATAGTTAAATACACAAGATATGTTTATGGATGTTCGGAGACTTCAACTGCTCCTACATCATCCCTTCTACCACCTCGGGTAGGATTCAGTAGAAGATTTTGATCGATACAAATATTTGTACAGACCCACCCAGCTTAGGACTTAACCACTGCCTAACTGAACTCCTAGACTAGACTGAAGGCATCACCTTCCAGTCAACACTTCTTTAACGTCTATGTGAGAAAGATTACATACACAAGTTTAACGTTTTTGTACAAGCCTATAGAATAAATTGGTGCGAAGGAAAACCCAACCTACGCTGACTGGAGATCCCAAGAACTAGGTTCAATGGGACAACCTAATCGCACTAATTTGGTTTATCATTGTGGGGGCTATCCCTAGTCAATTCTTTATGAAACAGTGAATGTTAAGGATAAGCTTACGACCTTTAATGATTTTGATGAGAATATAGAATCACCTATGTGAGAGAGAAGTGGGGCCGCTTTGAATGAATTGTAAGGCTCAATTCTAGACCCTATCGCAGAACCAGGCGTGTGTTCATGGCCATATCGAACACAATCATGAGAACTGAATAGTACCAGTGAGAGTCTTGTGTGAAGTATATCTTAATTTATATAAACGACAGAACAGTTCAAGGACATCATGTCTACTGATCAGCTAGTAAAGCAAATATATTTCATGAGGGAAGGTTCAAAGAGTAACACCTACCTATCCTATGCAGGATTCAACTATAGAACTTTGTCACCAAGATTTGTATCAATTTTCATTCTTGTGGAGGATTGTTGGAAATTTTAATCAAATTTAGAGGTTGAATAAAAATTATGTCTCATGAATGTGAGAGTGTCTTTTGGCTCTCCACATTCTTGAGTTAATTGAAAAATTTTGGCTCTTCATATTCTTGAGTTAATGGGAAGATTAATTGAGTTAATTAATCTGACATGACTCTTGGTGTGGATTTTGGAGCTTATAAATAGTGTGTACATTTTCTCATTTCAAATATAGAAAAAATTTATCTCTTTCAAGCACTCTATTGCATTTCATATTGTTTTATTTCCATTTGGCCTCTATTAAATCTCGGTGATTAAGTAAATATACGTTTTCAGTTTGTCGTAGTAGTGTCTCGTGCTAAGTCACTGCTGGTTGTTCCATTGTATCCTAGGAAACAGACGTCCGCTGAAACCTCGAAGCACATACCAGAGAAGGCGAATCTGTTTTAAGAAAACTGTACATGCTACATGCCTCGGTTTGGTTTTGCTTTCTTTTACACAATAGTCAAACTGTAAACATCACATTTGTTTCGGTTATTGCTTTATTTATTCAAGTTCGTTTCTATGCTACTGTTGTTAGCATTTATTCTAACAAGAAGCCCAAAGACATAATAGAGAGGCCCTAAAAAGATAGAGGGGGAACCGACCAGAAAGGACAGAGGACTAGATGAAAAAGGAAAACCCTATTTGGCGGTGTTCTCAGTACACGCCTTGAAGGTCCCGAAAGATCGATCAGTGCATATCTATGACGAGGTAAAGATTGTCCCACAGCCTCACGGTCCTACTAGGACTCAGGAGAAACCCTGAAATTCTGCACGTACCAATGGGAGTGCTATCACAGTACTAGTGAATGCAAGCAGTTGAAGAGTGTTCATTCCCGACCGGATCATGTCGAGGTCAGTATATCAGTAAAGAGAGATCGGGGAAACCTTTTGACATCTCATTAATGTTCTTTTCTCTTAAAGTGAGTTGATCATTCAGCCCGGGTATCAGTTTCCCAGCCTCCACCATTTCAGAGAAGAAACACCTACTTGATCCGAGTAAATCGTCCACCTAGCTCGTCCGATTTACCCCACCATCATCAATCTACATCTATATTTATTTTCTATTCACAATTTTAAAACTATTTTCTATATAACAACGAATAGTTTTTGAATAATCCGGGTTTGATTATTTGTAAATTTGATAAAGCCAAAGACATATCATCCATTAAACTATATTTTGTGGGTTCAATTTAAATGGCTTATTGGATGAACCTTTTATAAACATAATCGAATTTAAAAAAAAAAAAACGAATTCATTTAATTGCATTTTTCCAAGTAAAAATCGAATTAGTAAGTTTTTATTTATTTTTTATTTTTTTCAAGAATTTAATGCAATCTAAGCTGAATATCTGAAAACAATATTAGTATTCTTGATTTCTGATTTTAACATCTCTTTTTTGAACTTGATTTTTTTGAGGGCATTTTTGAACTTGATTTTAACCTTTTTCTAAAAGGTGTAAAATTAATTTAATAATAATCAATACTTGAGATTGTCCTGATTGAATAATTCTCTTTTGATACGATCTTACTCTTCTATTTTCATGAGGAGTAAGTCTCTCGTAAGACTGTATCTTAAATTTATATTCGTGAGATGAGTGGATCGGTCAATATTTACAAAAAAAAAGTAGTATTGTTAGCATAAAAAATATTAATTTTTATGATTCGGGTCGGTTTTGAGATCCGTCACACAAAAATAATCGGTGACATGACAGTCTCATAAGAGTTCTTGTATTCTATGTGAGACGGATCAATTCGAACTATACTTAAAGTGAAAAATAATGCTAAAAACATTTTCATGGATCAGACCAAGTTTGTGATTCATCTCACAAAATACCGTATACAAAGGACTGGATCTAACTTGGAAATTAGGCTACAAGAAAGTGACCAAGAGAAACTGATCAAATGACTTCTTAGTGAAGAAGGCACATGCTAGCTCGGCAGTATTCAACCTGATTTCCAGATGATAATTAGCATACATTATTTGCAGCAATTAATACCGAATTATTAGATGAAGTACGTACGTCTGCTGTAGAATGAAATAAATATTTAAATTTACAGGGAAACTCTCCTAACTTTCTAACACAATTAGATGATATTCTCTACAAAAAAAAAAAAAAATTGTTTAGCGACGGATTTTGCGCATTTTGGCTTAGGTCTTGCAAAATTTTCTTTCGATCATAATTTGCCAAAATATTGATATGGCTTCGGATACATCAACAATTTGATTATCACGTCAACACTTTCCAATATTATTTCCGTATTTCAATGTAAAAGTACTAAAAGAAAAAATAAATAAATAAACAAACAAAATTCTACGACTAATACCCAATTTTGACTATTTAAAGGATCAAAAAACCCTAAACATGCAAATTTGGATAACATATTTGACTACAATTTGTAGTAAAAAAAAATTGATCTCCATCTTGTAAGTATTTTTTGGGGGTGAGACTATTCTGATATGACACCGAACATTATTGATATCAAGACTCAGGCGGAAAATTGCCAAAAACAAATTTAAAGGACGAATACCAAATTTCGACCACTCATATCAATAAAAAAATAGACAAATGCACACAATGATTTTGACTATTATCCTTATGTCTAATGATTTTGTCACAAGCTCTAATATGTGTTAATAATCTATATGTATATAAAAATCAAATGATTTTCCAATCGCAAAGCAAGTGCAAGTTCAAGCTCAAACTCTTTTTGCTCCAAATGTACTCAAATTCAAAATAACTTATAATTTTAAATACACGATAATTAATTGGCCGACCTAGGAGTGGAAAATAGTTGGGTCAAGCCAAAAATTCTAAAATAACGTGATTTTTCTATAAATTTTTTTTTATATTTTGCATTACAATTTTTTAAATAATAAAAATATTATATTTTGTCAATTATAAAATTTTATTTAATTTTTAATTCATCCAAATTGAAAGTTTTGGCCACACCCCTAGCGACCCTTCTAGTTATACAATCTATACTTGAATAAAAATCTAACATTATTGTTTGTTGATTTGGATTGATTAAACCCAGGTAGGGGCCAAAGTCATAATAAAGGGAAGAATCTTGCCAAGGGACATGATATATGTTGAGTAGGTCAATACTAATTAGAGTTGTCTATGTACTACATCTATTCTCGAATGATCGGCTCAGTCTATGTTACACTAAATATACTATAATTGATTTGAATTCAAATAAAAATATTGCGAGGTTCAATTGATTTTCTTGTCTAAAATCATACTATGTGTAGCATAAACAGACCATAAATGATAATATTAACATATACGAAAAAATTTATGTGAAACGATCTCACAGACTGTATTTTGTGAGACAGATCTCTTATTTGGGTTATCCATGAAAAAGTATTACTTCTTATGCTAAGAGTATTACTTTTATTGTGAATATCGGTAAAAATTCGTGAGACTATATTTGCCTCTCAAACCCTGAAAGAGACCGGACTTCTTTCATTCCTTGGCAACAACGAAGATTAATAAATGAGTTGATTTTCAAGTCATCTCCGATATGGAAAATTCGACCCTAGCTCTCCTTATGCAAGATCCAATCGTCTTTGTTTGTCAAAGTATGTGAGGTTCATAGCGGAATCCACATTTTAAAAAAAAAGTTGGTTAAAATCACTACAAAAAAAAATTCTAGTTGCTAAAACCGTCGCAAATCAAATTAACGACGTAAATTAACACAGTCGCTAGAGTCACCATCGCAAACATATTGCGATGGTTTTTCAAAACTCCTCGCTAATTAGCGACGGTTTTGAGTAGATAAACTGTCGCTATTAGAATAAGAACTGTCGCTAGTTAGTGATGATTTAAACAAAACTGTCGCTAATTAGCGACAGGTCTCGACGGCTCCCTTGTACCGTTGCTAACAAGCGACATTTTTGCTTAAATCGTGGCTATTTAGCGACAGTTTTAATTAAACAGTCGCTAATCAGCGACCTTTTATAAACTCTCGCTAAAATTTGCGATGGTTTTAATAAAACGTAGTAATTTAAATTGCGATTTTGCGACGGTTTTGAATAAAATGTAACAATTTAAATTGCGATTTTGCGACGGTTTGTTCAAAACCGTCGCTAACACCTAATTTTTTTGTAGTGAAAACAAGTCGCATATGTTATACAAAATATATGGAATAAACAGAAAGGTATACTAAAACCAACGAACTAGTAGTATGAACAAAACAGTAGCACAATGCTTAAAATAAAGCAAACCGAGGCCTGTATGAAAATACAGTGTCCTTAAAACAGATTCGTCCCCTCCGGGATGTGCTTCGAGGATGAACTTGGACGTCTGTTTCCCAGGATACAACGGAACAACCAGCAGTGACTTAGCACGAGACACTACTACGACGAACTGAAAGCGTACCTTTACTTTATCACCGAGATTTAACGGAGGCCAAAAGAAAAGCTAACAATATGAAATGCAAGAGAATACTTGAGAGAAAAGATTTTCATGCACTTGAAATGATGAAATGAGCACACTATTTATAAGCCCCCAAAAAGCATACCAAGAGTCATGGAAGATTAATTAACTCAATTAATCTTCCCATTAACTCAAGAATATGAAGAGCCACAAGTTTTCAAGTAACTCAAGAATGTGGAAAGTCAAAAGACATTCCACAATAATGAGCTACAACCAACTTAAGAATGTGGAGAACCAAAAGGCACTCCCACATTCATGACATATAATTTTTATTCAAATTTCCAACAATCCCCCACATGAATGAAAATTGATATAAATCTCGGTGACAAAGTTCTACAGTTGAATCTTGCATAGGATAGGTAGGTGTTATCCTTTGAACCTTCCCTCATGAAATATATTTGCTTTAATAGCTGACCAGTAGACATGATGTCCTTGAACTGTTCTGCCGTTTATGTAAATTATGATATATTTCACACAAGACTCTCCCTGATACTATTCAGTTCTCATGATTGTGTTCGTTTTGGTCATGAACACACGCCTGGTTCTGCGAGAGGGTCTAGAATTGAGCCTTGCAATTCCTTCGAAGCGGCCCCACTTCTCTCTCACATAGGTGATTCTATATTCTTCTCATCAGAATCATTAAAAGCCGTAGCTTATCCTCAACATTCATTGTTTCATAATAGGAATGGACTAGGGATAGCCCCCACAGTGATTCTCCAAATTAATGCGATTAGGTTGTCCCATTGAACCTAGTTCTTGGGATCTCCAGTCAGCGTAGGTTGGGTTTTCCTTCGCATCAATTTATTCTATAGGCTTGAGCCCCGTTCCCCTTGACGATTTCGCAACTAACTCTCTGTTTAACCCTTTAGTGAGCGGATCCGCTATATTATCTTTTGACTTTACATAGTCAACATAGATAACTCCAGTTGAGAGTAGTTGTCTAATGGTATTGTGTCTACGACGTATATGCCTAGACTTACCATTATACATTGTATTTTGTGCCCTTCCAATTGCAGATTGGCTATCACAATGTATGCATATAGCCGGGCCATCGCAAGTATCACACGGATAGAGGTTATTCTCGATACAGGAGAATATGTGTCAAAGTAATCAAACCCCTCACGTTGATGGTAACCTTTAATTACCAATCTGGCTTTATACTTATCTATTGTTCCATCTGATTTCTTTTTCCTTTTGAAAACCCATTTACAGCCTAGTGGTTTGCTTCCCGGAGGAAGATTTACTAATTCCCACGTATGGTTTTGTAAAATGGATTCCATTTCGGAATTGATAGCCTCTTTCCATAGAGGTCCCTCAGATGAACTAATTGCTTCCTTGAAGCTTTGAGGTTCACTTTCCATCATGAAAGTGATGAAATCCGGACCAAAGGATTTCTCAGTCCTAGCTCTCTTGCTACGTCTAGGTTCAATGTCTTGATGAAGCTCTTGTTCTTCATCAATTGTTTCATATAATCTTTTGGATGAACTTGGTTCTTCCTTAGATTTGCATGGAAACATGTGTTCAAAGAACGAAGCATTTCTTGATTCCATTATCGTATTCTTGTGAATATCAGGCATTTGAGATTCATGTACAAGAAAACGATACGCACTACTATTTTGAGCATATCCAATGAAAATGCAATCCACAGTTTTTGGTCCTATCCTTACCTTCTTTGGAGTGGGTACTGCTACCTTGGCAAGGCACCCCCACACTCGCAAGTATTGGTAAGAAGGACTTCTACCTTTCCATAACTCGTATGGGCTTTTATCTAGCTTCTTTCGGGGCACCTTATTTAAAAGGTAATTTGCTGTTAGAACAGCTTCCCCCCACATGTTCTGTGGTAAACCAGAACTTAATAGCAACGCATTCATCATTTCTTTCAATGTGCGATTCTTTCTCTCTGCAATGCCATTTTGCTGAGGAGAATAAGGTGCAGTTCTTTCGTGTTTGATACCATGTTGAGCACAAAACTCAGCAAACGGTGATTCATATTCACCTCCACGATCACTTCTTAGCACCTTAATTTTCTTGCTAAGTTGATTTTCAACTTCACTCTTATATTGGACAAATTTGTCAATAACTTCATCCTTACTTTTGAGGAGATACACATAACAAAATTTTGTGCTATCGTCAACAAAAGTAATGAAGTATTTATTTCCACCACGAGTTTGTACACCTTTTAAATCACATACATCACTGTGAATTATATCAAGTGGTTCACTATTTCTTTCAATAGTTCGAAAAGATGATCTTGTTAGTTTTGCCTCAACACAAGTTTCACATTTGTGTTGTTTGTCAATTTGGAATGCAGGAATGCTTTTCATGTTAATTAATCTACGAATTGTATAATAATTAACGTGTCCAAGTCTACCATGCCATAAACAAGAAGACTCAAGCAAGTAAGCAAAAGTGTTAACTTTATTCATCACGGGCTTAATAGCCATTACATTTAGTTTGAATAAACCATTACAAACATAACCTTTGCCAACAAACATTCCACTCTTTGACAAAACCACCTTATCTGACTCGAAGACAATGCGGAAACCGTGCTTGTTAAGAAGCGACCCGGACACCAAGTTCTTGCGAATGTCCGGTACATACAACACATTGTTTAGAGTCAGTTCTTTTCCAGATGTCATCTTCAGAACAACTTTCCCTTGACCCTTGATTTCAGAAGTGGCGGAATTTCCCATGAATAGTTTTTCACCATTCTCAAATTCCTCAAGAGTAGCAAACATCTCCTTGTCGGAGCAAACATGGCGAGTGGCACCAGTGTCGATCCACCACTCCCTGGTGTTCGAACCCACCAGATTAACCTCTGATATTACAGCACAGAGATTCATGTTCGAAACCTCATGAGCAATGTTCTCTACCACATTCGCCTCTCGGTTTCTCATCGGCTTCTTACATTCAGATGCCTTGTGACCCATACCATCACAGTTGTAGCATTTTCCGGAGAACTTTTTCTTTGACACGCCTCCTTTGGGTCCCATGTTCAACCTTTTGCTGGAGGAGGAAAATGTTCTCTTTTTCGAGCTTTGGCCATGCTCGAAACATTTGCCTTAGCGGCAACAGGAGAAAATAATCGTCTTTCCGAACTCTTGTTGTCTTCCTCGATGCGAAGTCGAACAATGAGCTCTTCAACATTCATCTCCTTTCGCTTGTGCTTCAAGTAGTTCTTGAAATCCTTCCAAGCTGGTGGTAGCTTCTCAACAATAGCAGCCACTTGGAATGATTCGCTCAAAGTCATCCCCTCACCGTGAATCTCGTGAAGAATCACTTGGAGTTCTTGAACTTGGCTTATAACCGGCTTTGAATCCACCATTTTAAAGTCCAGAAAGCGACCAACAAGAAACTTCTTGGCCCCGGCATCCTCGGTTTTGTACTTTCTGTCAAGGGATTCCCACAGCTCTTTAGCCGTTTTCTTTTCGCAAAACACGTTGTAGAGCGAATCTGCCAATCCGTTTAGTACATAGTTTCGGCACAAGAAATCAGAATGATTCCATGCCTCAACCGCACTAACAGATTCAACATCTCCCTCACCCTCGTTGAGTTTAGGAGCATCCTCCGTGAGGAATCTAGCCAGGTTCAGCATCGTCAAGTAAAACAGCATCTTCTGCTGCCACCTTTTGAAGTCCACACCAGTAAACTTCTCAGGTTTTTCACCGTGACTTGCTGGAACAGTAACCGCAGCAGCACGTGGGGTACCATGAGGGACAACTTGAGGAGGGACAACATGACCAGTTTCCCTTTGCACGTTGGTTTCAGTAGCCATATCTGAAACAACACGTAATGAGTAATCTGTTTTAAGATTGTTATACAAAATATATGGAATAAACAGAAAGGTATACTAAAACCAACAAACTAGTAGTATGAACAAAACAGTAGCACAATGCTTAAAATAAAGCAAACCGAGGCCTGTATGAAAATACAGTGTCCTTAAAACAGATTTGTCTCCTCCGGGATGTGCTTCGAGGATGAACTTGGACGTCTGTTTCCCAGGATACAACGGAACAACCAGCAGTGACTTAGCACGAGACACTACTACGACGAACTGAAAGCGTACCTTTACTTTATCACCGAGATTTAACGGAGGCCAAAAGAAAAGCTAACAATATGAAATGCAAGAGAATACTTGAGAGAAAAGATTTTCATGCACTTGAAATGATGAAATGAGCACACTATTTATAAGCCCCCAAAAAGCATACCAAGAGTCATGGAAGATTAATTAACTCAATTAATCTTCCCATTAACTCAAGAATATGAAGAGCCACAAGTTTTCAAGTAACTCAAGAATGTGGAAAGTCAAAAGACATTCCACAATAATGAGCCACAACCAACTTAAGAATGTGGAGAACCAAAAGGCACTCCCACATTCATGACATATAATTTTTATTCAAATTTCCAACAGCATATACGCAGTTAGGACAATGTCCTGACTCCTAATGTTAAGATGGAATCAACCCTCCGATATAATTCAAATATATCATCCAAGTAAGAAAGGGGTTCGCTAAAAATGCTAAGTTTATACTATACAACCAATGATGATAATATTACGATTTGGCGATGTCATGAATATGTGGTAAGCATCGATCCTAAAACCAAATGGCAAAAAATAGAACAAGGGAAAATTGGGTTTTGTTTCTTTAGATAATTTAAGACAAGAACATTTAGTATGGGCTCGTTTATTTCTCAACAAGTAGACAAAATAAATAAACGTATGGAGATGAAAAATTGCCCTACAATGGTACTGCTAAATGACTTAAATTGTGACCACTTTTGCTTGAAAGTATTGAAGATGCCAGCTAGTGAGTCTGGCGCCAATTCCCTTCTAGGACAATGTAGGACATCGTGCGATTTGAATTTTTTAGCCATGTCTATTTCATGGTAACTTGTAATTTTACATTTAAATTATGTTTTGGACACATATGGCCAGTTTTAATAATTGCATATATGGGTAAATTTTATTTTTTTTTACTGTCACATTTTTGAAGAATATATTCTTGTTTTACTATTATCTCATATCATACTATCAGTTAAAAATGAAAAGGATGGTACTGCGAATAGTCTCATTTGGTAACTTTGCATGATTATTTTACAAATCGACGGTATAGGTATAATATTTTATTTAGCAGAACTCATAATATATTGTCATATGTCGTAAGAATGGAAGATGATGGGTTTTTTTTTTTTTTGAATTTTTAATTTCGCGGGAATAAAAAACTCATGGAAGTGAGACGAAGTAGATTGGGAAAGATGCACATTTGAAATGGAATAGAGAAAGGGACAACTGATTCATGTTACATAAAAACTCTTATGAGACCGTCTCAGATGTTAATTTTGTGAGACAGATCTGTTACTTGATCTGATTCGTGAAAAATATTAATTTTTATGCTTAAAGTATTGCTTTTTACTCTATTTATGGATCGGGTCGATCCGTCTCATAAGAAATCTACTCTTCATGTTGTCCCAACCACCACCACCGGAGAACATGTTGGATTTAACTGAAAATATGCTACTTGATATCTCTACTTAATTGAGTACTTGCCCTTTTTTGTCCTACTTATAATATCTTGTGTCATTTACGTCTATGGGGTTAATTGATATATTCAGAATTACGTGAATCTCAAAGGAGGGAAAATAATTTTGTAGTGAGTGTTCATTCCAAAACCATCTTTTCTTATGAAATTCGAAACTTTTAATTCCATCAAGCCATTAATAGTCACTGAGCTTCTTCCCGAAAAAGATGCCTGGAATCCACGCATCTTTGAAGGCAGAAATGTTTTAGCGAACAACTACAACCAAGCCTCTACAATGGTAACACCGTTGTAGTGTTGAAATGTTTGCTCCAATGCAATTCTACATTTGACGCTGGAATAGGTTGACTCCAATTCTCACTCCAGACAGTGCCGCGCCACATATATATATATATATATATTTGAAATTTTTTATATTAGTTTAATTTTTTGATTAAATAATAAAATTTATAAAATAAAATAAATATTAAATTAATTTTTTTTAATTTTAATAATAAAAACTTTAATACTTTGATTTAAAATTAATTAAGTATAAAAATATAAATTTTTAAAAAAACCCAAATTAAATTATTAATGCGTTAAAAACGGTACAAATTACGAACAACCAACAACAATACGAAACAAAAAATAACAACAACAACAACTACTAATAAACAACAAATTATGAAACATAAAAAGATTACATAAAAAATAGATGTTTAGTAATAAGGTAAACCAGAACCCTATCCTCCAATATCTCCCAAATAAGATCCAAAGTTGTCATTATCTCGACGTTCAGCTTCAAGTATTTTTTGCAAAATTTTTTGTTGTTGAGTTCTAGTGTACTCAGGCAGAGTTGGATCAGTAATTTTGGTCAAATCTTTGTATAAAATTCTATCATACATTTTTCTTTCCTCATGTTCAAGTCTATAAAAAATGATGATAGTTATTTTATACCACGGAGTGATGGTTTTGGATGATTTGGGCTATCAACTAATAAAAAAACAACAGCTGCAATTCGATTATTAGCATACGGCTTACCTGCGGATGCGGCTGATGAATAAATCAAAATAAGAGAGTCAACTGTGATTAAATGCTTGCAACACTTTTTCCGAGTAGTGGTGGAAGTTTTTGCAAACCAGTACTTGCGATCTCCAAATGCCAATGATGTTGCTCGACTCTTATATATTGGTAAACAACGAGGCTTCTCGGGGATGTTGGGAAGTCTCGATTGTATGCATTAGAAATGGAAAAATTGCACTACTGCTTGGGCCGGACAATATACAGGTTGTAGTGGGTCACCAATAATTATTTTTGAAGTAGTGGCCGATTATGATCTTTGGATATGTCATGTGTATTTTGATATGCCTGGTTCAAATAGCGACATCAATGTTTTGGAGGCATCCACTTTGTTTTCCGATTTAGCTCAAGGCATTGCTCCACCTGCTCAGTATACTGTCTGTGGAAAAGAATACGATACTGACTATTACTTAGCCGATGGTATATACCCAAAGTGGTCAACTATTGTGCAAACTATTCGTGACCCACTTTGACCGAAAAAGAGATATTTTGCTATGAAACAAGAGTCATGCAGAAAAGATGTGGAGCGTGCATTTGGAGTTCTTCAATCTCGATTTGCGATTGTGGCATCTCCAGCACGATATTGGCATAAAAACGATTTACATTACATAATGAAAGCTTGAACTATCATGCACAACATGATTATTGAAGATGAACGTGATCTTAGTGCACCAATTCAAGATGCCATGGAAGCACCGACTCCAGACGTTGAAATTGTGGTTAGGGGTGGGCACGGGTGAGGTTTTTCGGGTAGTTCGGGTCGGGTACCCGATTTTTTCGGGTAGCATTTTAATTACCCGAACCCGATCCGATTTAGGCCACTACCTGAATTTTTGGGTACCCAATAATTTCGGGTTCGGGTAAGGGTCGGGTTCGGTTCTTTTTTTGACAAAGTAACATTTTATCATTTTGTGTCTAACAAATAATATATGACGAGAAAATAGGCTTATCAAAATAATATTGTCTCGTAATGTGTACAAAAGTTACACAACAAATATTTATCTCAAAACTTAGAATGAATATTATAATTAACAAATCTTTAAATCGAGCATAAACTATTGAAATCCAACTTTGATCTTAACAAAAAAAAAAAAAAAAACCAGAATCAACTTCTTGTTTGACTTTCAAAATATCATCTGGAATGTTTCATCACCTACATAAAGATGTAAATTTATTAACAAAAAAATAAACATCATAAAAAAAAATAAAGTGTACCAACAATTCATGTTTTTCATCAATGCAGGAAACAAAATTCATAATATAAATAATAATGAGTTTCACATGCATAAACTTCCAAACTTGAATTGATTACATTTTTCAAGTGTTGTAGTTGTAGTTGTATCTTGAGAGAAGATTGCCACAACCTCTAGCACATTGTGAGGGACAAATTCTTCTTAAGGAGAAAGTGTTCAACACTTGTCTCTACAAAGCCATATTCTTTGTTTTCTTCTTACTTCTCCTCTCATTTTGAATACCACAAACAACACAATATAGAGTACTAATTTTATAACATATTAAAATTAATTAAACAAAAAATAATTGTTCTCGTAATTGACAGACTTTTTTAATAAAAAAATTTGAATTATATACTTTGGTAATATTCATAATTTATAAACTTTCAATTTTTTTTAAAAAGATATTTGATAAGGTAAAACTGGTCCAATTGATGAACTCTTGAATTTTCTATAATCTCACTTTCTGAGTTTGATAACCGTTCTAAGTAGAAGTCTCGCGAGGTGCTTTGGCTTTGGCCTTTGGAATGAATTTTGGAATTCTGAAACGTAGAATTATAAGCTTGGCCTTTGGACTTTGGCCTTTCCAATTTATTAAAGTGGACCGGTCATTAGAACCCCATATGTTTTTTTTAAAAAAAATCGGGTACCCGATCGGGTAATTCGGGTACCAACTCTATACCCGAACCCGATCCGACTAAAAAATATTCAGGTTCAGGTACTACCCGAACCCGACTATTTACACTATTTTACCCGAAAATTGCACCCGATCGGGATTCGGGTCGGGTGGAACCCGAAAAACCCGACCCAATTGCCCACCCTTAATTGTGGTCAATGACGAAAATGCAAGATTTCAAGAATTTCTAGTTCGTTATAAAATAATAAAAAATAGCGATGCTCACTATGAACTACGAAATGCATTAATTGAGTATTTGTGGGAACAATATAGTTATTTGAATATTTAATGTTGTGTTTGTATTATATTATTCATTTAATATTAAATGCTCGTGTTTTTTTTTTTTTTTTACTTCCAATGACTTGTATATTTTTTTCAAAGAATATTTTGATTAATTTTTTTATATGACACATTTAATTTATATAATTTAATTTTTTATGCGAAATAATTAATTCTAATTTTAATATATAAATTATAAGCTTTAATTATTATCGTACTATCAAACTATAAATATTTATTAAGAAATATAAATATTAATGTTGAAATAAAAAAGAATATTCTGAGAATATTCGATTGTAGTGCGAAATGTAGTGCAATGAGTTGGATATGACTTTGGTGAAATACTAATGTAGCGCGAAATGTAGTGCAATGAGTTGGAGATGGCCTTACTAGCCACAAAAGTCCTGTAGCAATCATTTCTCTTCAATTTGTTGTTGGCCGTCTAAACCGAGACACATAACTTACTATTTTTAAAACACATATCACAAGATAATAATATCATTTTACACAGTAGCAAATTAAAGAGTATATCAACAAATATTAACCGATTTTCCGAAGATAAGAAGAATGCACTAATCTTAAATCGTCATGAAATAATGAGCTCCTACCACATTCATCCTCAAGAGTTTCCAAAAATTAGATGAATTTCATATAGATTCTTAAACTAAACTTTAATCGCGATCGTGTTACGCCCAAGCCCGTAGCACATAACACCGTCGCTTTATCATCATCATCATAGCATATTCTTGCTAGTTGCGGGGTCAGCTACATGGATATTAGTTCTCCAAACTTAGTGATTTACTTATATGTAATATCTTAAATCAAGATCTACGATATCCCCTTTAACCAACTTTATCAAAGTTTTCAATAGTCAACCCCTCCTTTACTCTTTTCTTTAACTGTCAATCTAAGATATATCGAATTAGAACTGTGTTTGGACTACTCTTCACATGACTAAACCATTGTAGATGTCTCTCCTTAATCTTAATCTTATCTACTATAGAGGCTACACATAAATAGCTCACAATCATTTCATTCCTAATTCTATCATTGCATGTTTTTGTCACACATCTATCTTAACATATGCATCTATGCTACCGTCAACTAAATGCTTATGTAGTCCTGTAGTGGCCCAATACTTTGAGCTATAAATCATAGCTGGTCCAACAATAGTCTTATAACATTTTACTTTCCATTTCACATGCATCTTTCTATAGCCCAAGACACCTGATGCAATCCTCCATTTCATCCATCATGCTTTAATTCTATGGTATATATCCTCTCTAATGTTCCCAGTCTTTTGATAATAGATCCTAAATAGCGAAAAGCTTCACACTCTGTGACTTCTCGACTGTCAGTCTCAATTGGACGTTTTATAAAAAATAAAATTAAAAAAAAAACAAGAAACCTCATAGTAAATTATACAACCAAACCAACATATTTCATAAATAAAACATTATCATTATAATGACAAAATAAAACAATTGATTGCGAAAGCGTAAAATTTTAAATAGCATGATACTCACATAACTTAAATATGCAGTAAAAACATTGTGAACGCCTGTAATTTCAAGCAAACAATCATGGTCATACAAAAATCAACAATGGTCCAGTTATTTAGTTCGAAAATTTGTACCATGTTGACAAACATTTCAGCCATAATTCTCATCCATACATGCCATTTACAAGATTTAAAATAGAAAGTGAAGAGGCAAGAGAGAAGCATATTCAGCTGAATAAACATGGACCTGAAACAACCCATTAAAATGTGAGTTAATGGAATTAAGAGGATATAAATGACCATAACTAGATGACTCTTTAGCTTAATATATGAAGAATACAAATAGAGGCTCAAGGTTAGACAAGAAACACAAAAATAAAAAAAATCATCTCTAAAATATTCATAATTTTCGAGAATTACCAGCTGCAAGGATAAAAAAATTTATTATGTGATTTTTTTTCAAGAATTTTGAGCAAAAATGCTGTCAAAGAAGCAAGCTAAAGTTATGTCCAAACATCATTTGAATATACATAAAAAGTTATAGTTATTTTCAAGCCAAGACCACAAAATTTTTGTTACATTTTTTTATTCATGAACAATCAGGTAAGTGAATTTTCTATTTTATCCCGTATTATTTGTTTTAAAATCGATCAACATGTAGTTTATACAATTCTTGAAAATCTGTATATTTGAAGCACTAAATTTTATGAACAAATGAAAGGAATATATATTCTGATCATACATGATTCCTGCTTTCTGTCTTACACTTTAAAGAATTAAAATATAGGAGACTGATATCAGTTAGCCATGAAATTCATAATCTGTTCAGTGCATAATTTTTATACTTGTTTATTTATGAAAATAAGTATTTATGTATCTTTTATTGATGTTATATTTGAAATTTCCGTTGAAAAATAATTTTAAAGACTGAAGATTCCTTCGCTTACTAAGTGACTACCATATAACTCACCTCCTCTCAGATAAGAACAAGGAACAGTTAAAGGATGAGGAACAAACCAAATTTTGGGGATGGTGAAGAAAAATAAGACCACTGCCATTGTTTAATATTGTTTGCGTTAGATTATTTTTTGCATTACGGTATTGTAAAACATTTTGTTATGATTTGAAATGTTGTTTTGAAGTTGTAAAAACAATATTCAAGATTGTTGTTAACAATTGTGTGATTATTAAAAAACATCGGTGTCACATGCCTCAGTTTTGAGGCATGATATTTAAGTTGTATTAGAGACAGGTCCATAATCCAGTTGGGAAAGTTCGTGCACCTTAGCACTTATTTTAGTTTTAAATTGTGCAGACATGGCGCTTAAGAATCATCTACTAGGTGCCTCATTGCTAGAAATTCGAGCTACAGGAACCTCAGCGCCTTTAAAAGGCACCACAATACCAGAAACCTAAGGAACAACACCTCAATAGCACCAGGAGGCGCCTGAATGCCAAAATTCGCAGCATTGATGCCTCAACACCACTTGCCAGGTAGCTAAGAGCCTATTTTTTGCTCCAAATTTTGAAATTTTGTAGGACGCATAATTTTGCGTAGAAAATTCGAAATTCGATCGCGTAAAAGTTTCCGAAAACCTTACGATGTAGGCTATCCATCTATACCAAAATTGCCAAACTTTCCATTTTTAAAAATTCCACAAAAAGTTTTGTTCGACCCATGTATTACACTGAAATACATGAAACTACTTTTGTTAGAGTGCTCTAAGCCCATAGTCTTGATGAAAGCATGATAATAAAAGAAGAATTATTTGAGAATCCGTATCTTTCTTACAATATTGAATAGATTATTATCTTATAACGAATAAGTTATTATTTTTTGGTATTTATGTAAACAAGATATATATATACATATATATATATATATATATATATATATATATATATATATATATATATATATTGATATTGATTAAGTTCCAAGATTCTATATGAGTTTAAAGTTTTGATATAGAAACCGTGATAATTTCAAGATAGAATAAAATCAATATCAGTACACTTATATTAAGTGCCGACTTGAGTCAAATTACGACGGTGGAGTTTGATGTTATTCTTGGGGTAAATTAGTTAACCAATAACCAAGTTTTCATAGATTGGCATGGAAAGACAGTGGCCCTCAAGTCTCAAAGTTTAGAAGAACTCTTATTCCATGGCAAGACCAAAGAACAAAAGGCTTTCCTTTCCGCTTCCCAGACATAAAAAGCCATGAAAAGCGGAAAAGATGTTTACCTTGCAATGATAAGTGATGTTGAAGAAGGATCTGGCCCAAAACTAGAGGATATTTTAGAAGTTCGAGATTGTTCCCCGATGATTTACCATGCACTCCTCATGTACAAGAAATTGAGTGAGATCAGCCTGATGCTGGTTGCAATACCCATTTCAAAGCACCATACAGAATGACTCCAACAGAACTTAAAGAGAAAATTTAAGAGCTAGTTTACAAGAAACATATTCTATCAAGTGCTTCATCATGGGGAGCACATCTCTTATTCATCAAGAAGAAATACGGAAGCATGAGAATTGAATAGGATCAAAATTAAGAACAAGTACCCCCCAAGAACTTATTAACTTTGACCAACTGAAAGGAGCTAAAGTTTTCTCAAATCTTGAATTGCAGTAAAGATATTAGCAACTGAAGATTAAGGCAAAAAATGTTCCTAAACCTACCTTCAAAACGAAATATGGGCATGATGAATGAATAGTGATAACTTTAGTTTACGAATGTCCATGCAACTTTCATGGATCTCATTAATCAGGTATTCAAGTAAATCCTTGAAAAGTTTTGTGGCTTTATTGATGACAATCTTTTCTACTCTCCAAGTTCAGGAAATGTGAATTTTTCTGCTAGATAATGTGACATTCTCGGGTCACATATTATCTGCTGAAGGCGTATCAATTGATCTGAACATTAGCTACCACGCAGGGAAATCCAATAAGTTAGCCAATGCCCTAAGTCACAAGGACATGGGGAAGATAACCCTCACATCATTATCTGCTGAACCATGTTTACACGGAAGGGTAAAGATAATTCAGGACCATGATATCGATTTGAAAAAACTAAAAGCTCAAGTTAAGTAAGGAAAGGATCTTAAATTCAAGACCATTCACAGCGGCATCCTTTGGATTCAACATAGATTGTGCATGCCAAAAATTGAAAGATTACGATAGTAAGTCATGATAGAAACACAGAAATCAAAATTTGCAGTTCATCCCTGAGGCACCAAGATGCAAAAGTATTTAAAGAAATTTTATGGTGGAACAAAATGATGAGATACACCGCAAAGTGTTTCTCTAGATTTCAAGTATGTCAGCAAATAAAAGCTGAAAACCAAAGACCTAGAAGGCCAGAATGGAAATGGAAGCACATTTCTATGGATTTTGTAGTAGGTTTACCATAGTCACGTCAGAGTCATGACAGAATATGAGTGATTAATTATTCCATATGTCAAAGTACAATTATCCAACCATACTGAAGAGAACCTACCTTGGGGTTAGAAGACAAAATGCAAGAAGTATATCCTTACCTCTTCGAAAGATAAGCCACCTAAAGTTTTGAGGCTTAAACTTACAATAATGAGGGAGAAATACGAAGACCAGAACTTTCAAGCAAACAATCATGGTCATATAAAAATCAACAATGGTCCAGCTATTTAATTAAAAAATTTGTACCATATTGACCAGGCACTTCAGCCATTATTATCAGTCATTACCTGCCATTTACAAGCCTTATAATCGAAAATGAAGAGGATATGGAAGGGAATATTAAACTGAATAAACTTGTATTTGAAATAGGCCATTAAAAGTGTCAGTTAATGGAATTAAGGAGGGACAAATGACCATAAATAGATGAATCTTCAGCTGAATACATGAAGAGTATAAATAGAGGCTCAAGGTTAGACAAGAAACACACACAAAAACCTCTCCAAAAGCTTTAGAATTTTCGAGTACCACCAGCTGCAAGGAAAACAAAATTTTGCAGCGATTTCTTCAAGAATTTTGAGCAAAAATGTTCAAATAATCAAGCCAAAGTTTTGTTCAAACTTCGTTCAAATACGCAAAAAAGTTCTAGTTATTTTTTAGCTAAGAAAAAAATTTCTATCACATTTTTATTCAAGAACAATCAGGTAAGTGAGCTTTCTATTTTAACTAGTATTATTTGTTTTAAAATAGACCATCATGTATATTTTTAAGATTCTTGAAAATATGTATATTTGAAGAATTAAAGTTTATGAACAAATATTAGGAATATATATTCTGATTATACCTGATTTTTTATTCCGCCTCACCCTTTAGAAGTTTAAAATATATGGACTGATGTCAGTTAATCATTAAATTCATAATCTGTTCAGTGCATAGTTTTGATATATGTTTATTTATGAAAATAAGTATTTCTGTATATCTATTATTACTGTTACAATTGAAATTTTCATTGAAAAATGATTTTTAAAGCTGAGATGATTCTCTCGCTTACCAAGTGATTACCATATCACTCACTAATGCATATCCTCTTAAATAAGAAATGAGGAAAAGTTAAAGGATGATGAACATACCAAGTTCCGGGGTTGGTGAAGAAAAATAAAACCACTGTCATTGTTTAGTTTAATTTACGTTAGATTATATTTTATATTCCACTGTTGTAAAACATTATGTTATGATTTGAAATGTTTTGAAGTTGTAAAGAAAATATTCTATTTTATGAAATAAATAGAGTGGTTTGGAAATTTTGCACTTCTGATGCTTGTTGTTTATGATTGTGTGATTGTTTAACAATTTCGATGACACACGCTTCGGTCTCGGGGAGTGACAAACATGAACATGACTTCATCACCAACCCCAAAACATATTATACTTCTCTTCATCTAGTTTTTCTTTATTCTTATTTGGGAATAGAATATAAGGGGTGGGTGCTTGGGGAAATACTTTGCAACAACATATAATTTTTTTTTTATAAAATTGTATATATTTAATTTTCGAAACATATCATGATAGAACTTATTCTTCAGCAGAATATATCATAGACAAAATATAATCGTATATCAACGAAATTTAATCTAATTTCTTCATGGATTACTGACCAGTCCTCCATATGTTACTCGTCTGAGGATTGAGACCGTATAATGGTTTTAATCACACCGTGTAAGTGTCATATTATATCATATTTTAGAATCATATCGATTTTGAATCATAAAATACTTAAAACCATACTTTTCATTCAATGAAAGCATGTTCAATCGATTTAAAACTTATATATAATTTGAAAACAATAGGCCCAATTTACTGGTGTTGCTTAAAAAAATTTTGGTGGTTTCGAATGGATTTCGTCTTCTTTGTTAACAATCATGGTTATAAAATTTTCAAGTTAACAATCATGGTTATAAAATTTGTTCCATATTGACCAAGCATTTCAGCCATTACATGCCATTTACAAGCCTTATAATCGAAAAATTTGAGGCAATGGAAGGTAATATTCAGCTGAATAAACTTGGACCTGAAAGATGCCATTAAAAGTGTGAGTTAATGGCAATAAAAAAATGATCATAATTAGAGGAATCTTCAGCTGAATACATGAAGACTATAAATAGAGGCTCAAGGTTAGACAAGAAACACACCAAAAAACCTCTTCAAATGCTTCAGAATTTTCGAGTACCACCAGCTGCAAGGGGAACAAAATTTTGCTGCGAAGCAAATGCTGTCAAATAATCAAGCCAAAGTTCTGTTAAAACTTCATTTGAATACACACAAAAATTCTAGTTATTTTCAAGCCAAGAATTTTTTTTTTCTATCACGCTTTTTATTCAAGAACAATCAGTTAAGTGAGCTTTCTGTTTTAACTAGTATTATTTGTTTTAAAATAGACCAACACATATATTTATAAGATTCTTGAAAATATGTATTTGAACTGAAGTTTATAAACAAATAGTAAAAATATTCTGATTATACCTGATTTCCTATTGCTGCCTCACCCTTTAGGAGTTTAAAATACAAGAGACTGATATCAGTTAATCATTAAATTCATAATCTGTTTAGTGCATAATTTTGATATATGTTTATTTATAACTTAAAATAAGTATTTCTATATATCTAATATCATTGTTATATTTGAAATTTTCATTGAAAAATGATTATGAATTTAAAATCTAAGATGATTCCCTCGCTTACCAAGTGACGACTACATCACTCACTAACTCATCTCCTCTTAGATAAGAATGAGGAAAAGTTAAAGGACGAGAAAAAGACCAAGTTTCGAGGATGGTGAAGAAAATTAAGACCACTGTCGTTGTTTAGTTTCATTTACGTTAGATTATATTTTGTATTTCACTGCTATAAAACATTATGTTATAATTTGAAATTTTGTTTTGAAATTGTAAAGACAATATTCTATTTTATCAAATAAACATAGTGTTTTGGAAATTTTACATATCTGATGCTTGTTGTTTATGATTGTGTGATTGTTAAACAATTTCGATGACACACTTCGGTCTCTGGGAGTGACAAACATAAACATGACTTCATCACCAACCCCAAAACATATTATACTTCTCTTCATGTAGTTTTTCTTTATTCTTATTTGGGAATAGAATATAAGGGGTGTGTGCTTGGGGAAATACTCAGCAAATAGGATTCAAATACAACATATAATTTTTTTTATAAAATTGTATAAATTTAATTTTTGAAACATATATTATTTGGGAATAGAATATAAGGGGTGTGTGCTTGGGGAAATACTCAGCAAATAGGATTCGATCGAATACAACATATAATTTTTTTTATAAAATTGTATACATTTAATTTTCGAAACATATCATGATAAAACTTATTCTTCAGCATAATATATCATAGACAAAATATAATCGTATATCACCAAAATTTAATCTAACTTCTTCATGGATTACTGACCAGTCCTCCATATGTTACTTGTGTGAGGATTGAGACCGTATAATAGTTTTAATCCCACCGTGTAATTGTCATATCATATAATATTTTAGAATTCTTTTTTCATATCGATTTTGAATCATAAAAATACTGAAAACTATACTTTTCATTTCAATGAAAGCATATTCAATCGATTTAAAACATATATATAATTTGAAAACAATAGGCCCAATTTACCAGAGTTGCTTCACAAAATTTTGGTGGTTTCGAATGGATTTCGTCTTCTTGAATGTTGCTTCATTTTGCATGTGTGCTGCTTTTGGAAAATGGATGTGAAATATGTATGCACGATGCTCAACGATGTGTGGATGCTTGCTCGAAATTTATGGTATTTTCATATTCTCTTCTTATTGGAAGTTTTGTTAGCGAAAACAATTCTTTTACTAAATGCAACTGAAATTGAAAGATGAAAATATAGTGTTAAGATTGGTTTGAGATTTCCTTCAAAGTTCTTCAAGGTTGGTTAACAATCGCTTTAGCTATTCTCGATCAAAACTGACCAATCGATTAACTTTATGATAAAATACGAAAATAACTTGAGCTGATACGATGAATATTTTTGTTGAAATGATATAAAAAGCATGAATTAGATAAATAGTGTGTGTGTGTATGTCTCCGAACTGATTATCAAAAACAGGTAAAAAGTTACACGAATTTGTTTATGAAATTTTAATGACCAAATCCCTATATGTCTCTCATTTCTCCTTTTCGAGAAGGTTCTACTAAAAGATTTTAATTATACAATCATGTTGTATAAACTCAATCTAAATAAAGTCACACTCTCACCATACTCAGTCATAGGGACGACAATTCCTAATTGACCAACTACCGATCTGACAGATGACATTGGTGATCAACTCAAACTTCTACAACGTTCTTCTTTATTTTCAGAGTTGAATCGGTTTTGAATGTTAACACGGGGTGTAGCAACAAGTTGTTGCAGGATGAGCACAATGATCATCGTGGATCTGATGTAGACGTTGAAATATTACTGTGATGATCAAGGTGCTCCTTGGTTAAACAAAAATGCGAGCACGTAGATGGATGTATCTCCTCTTCAGAAGATGAAGATCCATGGTGATTCGAGAATGTTGATGTATTGTTATAATGTTGATGAATCTTTCATCATGTTCTTGATCACCCTCTCCTTCTCCTTCGTCGGGATTTATCCTTTTTATATCAGTCTTTTCTAACGGTTATATTTGATCATTTCGATATCCTATACCGTTAAGGTTGAGGTACTATGTTCTTCACTATAGCCGCATTAAATGCTTTTGTGATTTTTGTTCAACTACTATTTTAACTTTGTGAAGTTTATCGATTATGACTTGTTTGAACTTGTTGCTTGGAACCGATAACTAGCCCATGGCATATTTCCTATCTACTAGTTACTCTGCACACGCTTTGCGTGTGTGTACAATCTTTTTTATCATTATCGATGTATTGCGTGTTTGTACAATCTTTTTTATCATTATCGATGGACTAAAGTAAAAATTAACAAATAATGGAGGGACTAAATTGATATTTGAATGATTGAAATAAAAATAAAAGTGTGTGTTGAAATAAAAAAAAAAACAAAAAAAACAAAAGTGTAATATTACTATAACTGTAAGGGTAAAACTGGAAAAAAAAAGATGGTGTCCTCCTTGACAGTTTTTATAAGGTGCTCAACCTTAATAAATAATATAGATATAGATTAGTTATTTGTTTATTTAGATCAAAATTTAATATCCATCATAGAGCTTATTATCCAAATGACATCTAATTTGTCATGACATTTTACCATATCCTAGAACAAAGCTTGAAACCAAAACAAACATCAAAACAAAACTTTAGAGGTAGCGAATTTAGCCCATTCTGCCTTTGTCCTCCAAAAACTTAATATAAGTAGAAAAATAAGATGACATTTACAAAGCATCATGATTTATTAATCATATAATAAAACAAATAATAAACAATCATATCTCAAATGAAACATAAAAAATGTCTAATGGATATCTCATAAAACAATAATGAAATGAGCCATAAGTAGTGAAATGAAATAATAAAAAGAGGAAATTTTAAAATTTAACTCCACAAATTAAATCTATTATTTCTATTAAATATACAAAATCATAGATGTGCAAAACGAGAGAAAAATAGTTATGTTTGAATTGACGGATTTAAGATAAGAGATTTCAAATTCTTTGACTTATTTAGATGCACAAAATTGAATGTTGTATTGGATTGATGATTTTTGATTTGGAGGGAGAGATATCATTTGGAAAAGATTTAAGGTACATATTTCTAATATATTCATTCAAATGATACCTAGTTTGAATGTATTTGAAATTCACAATAATTATTATTGAAATTGTAAAACTTAATATGAAGTCAAAATAAAGTTCACTTGATTTTTGTCCATCCAAAAAAGTCAAGTTTAGTTTGGATTGATGAATTTTGATTTGTGGAAGGATTTCAAATCAAAACATTTGAAATTCAATAAATTTAAATGACTGTATTGAAGAATGACTGACATCATCTGCACAATTGGGATACTAGTACATTTATGAGTATTATCTCTACTTATTGATACTGGAGACCAACATATATAAAAAGAGATGCATCAGAATTGAAGAAGACTATTGATAGATTGAACATCATAAAAAAATTCTCAAAATACTCAGCATCTCTCAAGCAGATTTATCATAAGCTGATTTGCACACACACAAAGTTCAATCAAATCAATTAAAGATCATCTTGTACACACATTTTTTCTCATTTATCATTTGTATACACAAATTTTATGGTACTGTGAGAATTTTTGTAACTGCCAGAAGCTTGTTTCTAAATTAACTGAGTTAAGAAAAAATTACTAGGAGTTTCAGCATAACAGAGTTGGTGAATGGAGTTGAAATGAGTTTATACATGGGGTTGTACCGATCAAATATTCTAATGAAATCCTTTTGGAAATAGAAGAAAAAGATAAATAAAAGCTTAGTCTTCAAACTCCCATTAACAAATTATTTTGATAGGATCGATTAGGGGGGGTAATCGTTGAGCTACAATAGCTCGGTTCTTGAAATATTGAACACCGATGAATTAAATCAAGTTTGGTTAAAAACCAAGCGGAAGATACTCGAAATAATCCTTCGTAGAAACCGATTAAATAATTTGTAAACCATTTAAAATATATGCAAGTTGAATGAGTAAAAGTATTTCAGTTGAAGCATTTTATCAAACACTTGGTATGCAATATTTTGGTATTTGAAGAAGACATAAAATGCTTCAACAATGCATCTATAAAAACAGTGAAAATGATAAGTAAATGCAATAAAAAAATAGACACGAATTTGTTTATGGATGTTCGGAGATTTCAAACACTCCTACGTCACCCCTTCTTCCCCTTGGGAAGGATCCACTAGAAGACTTTGATTCATACAACTCTTTGTACAAACCCGATCCGGAAGGGCAGCACCCAACTAGAACTCCTAGCACTCAAGATTGTAGGCAGCACCTCACAATCAGCATATTGTTTAATGTCTCATATGCAAAGACTACAAACACAATGTTTTACGTCTTTGTGTAAAGACTCACTCAACTAAACTTGTAAGCTCAACTCTCTCATATATGTGTGAGTGATTGTGTGTGCAGGAATTTATCTTTTACAGTGCACATCTCAAATGTATCCTCACACAAGGGCTTGTGCTCTCAACTAGCTGATTTCTTCATGCTAACTGCCCATGCTTTGAATCCCCTTCCAAAGCTCTTATTTGATCTTCAAGATGTTGTATTTATAAGCCCCAATACTGATATATACGTTGGACACAAGAATATGACCGTTGAGAAAGTTTCTGTACTGTTTCTGGAGTTGCAACGGTCAAATTCGCTTTGCTGGACATTTTCCCGAGCTTAAACTGGTTGGTCAACGGTTTCAAACTGGTCAGCGGTTGAACTGGTCAGCGGTTGAAAACTGGTCAGCGGTTCAAACTGGTCAGCATCTCAACTGCAGGTCAACTGGTGTGCTGTGCAGAACCAGTAGCTTCATCGTCATTTATCAGCATCGTAAGCTTCGATTCAGACTTTGACTTATAAGAATGATTTGTAGATCTTTGTCTTATCTTTCCAACGCATACTGAATCGCTTCGTTTCGATAACCGAGCTGAGAGATATGACCAAAATACCACAGCTGCTCAAAGCCAACTGATTGTTGTTTTCGTGCAATCAGTTCGTCACTTCAGCGATCAGTTAGCCCTTGATAACATCCGATTTTGCCCAACTAACGTGAAATACGATTTGTTCCAAATTGAGTTTTCTAATCACTCCAATTCGCGGATTGTCATTTGGATCATACAGTTGAGATATATCTTCAAAACACCGAAGCTCGCCAGAAATTTAGTTTGTGCAAAATTCAGTTTCAGCTTGCTTCTTGTGTTTGCAACTTCACACTTGAGTAAATATGTTAGAAACACAATAACAAGTTTTGTTAACATTAAAATCAAGATTGCGAACTTGAAAAGTTCCAACAATCTCCCCCTTTTTGATGATCACAAAACTTGGATAAACAATCAACTCAACTAACATATTTCTCCCCCTTTTTGTGTGAATCAAAAAGTCATATTTTCAAAACATTTTAAACAAAATTTTCTCCCCCTCAATATTTAAAAATAATAACTCCATTAAAATCTTAATGAGGTCTCCCCCTATATTTTTGAAATTTTGAAAAATGTAAAAGAAGAGAGATAACTCACCAATTTTCTTCATGGCTCATTTTCTGCTGCAGCACATATGCTCTGTCTTCCACGAATAAACTGTATTTTCTCGTGCATAATTAGGCTACAAATTTTATACCGCTGTAAACCTCTATGAGTCTAGTTTGCAACGCAAAAAGCGGTTCGTCATTTGGACACTCGAGCAAGGAGATATGCCATTTTTCCCACGGTCGCTGCAAGCTGCGCGAAAATTCAGTTTTGCATATATATGTGTAAAAAATCTGAAATTTTGAATTTTAAACATCAAAATCAGTTTCAATATTCTTTCAAGAACAACCCGCTCTGATACCAATTGATAGGATCGATTAGGGGGGGTAATCGTTGAGCTACAATAGCTCGGTTCTTGAAATATTGAACACCGATGAATTAAATCAAGTTTGGTTAAAAACCAAGCGGAAGATACTCGAAATAATCCTTCGTAGAAACCGATTAAATAATTTGTAAACCATTTAAAATATATGCAAGTTGAATGAGTAAAAGTATTTCAGTTGAAGCATTTTATCAAACACTTGGTATGCAATATTTTGGTATTTGAAGAAGACATAAAATGCTTCAACAATGCATCTATAAAAACAGTGAAAATGATAAGTAAATGCAATAAAAAAATAGACACGAATTTGTTTATGGATGTTCGGAGATTTCAAACACTCCTACGTCACCCCTTCTTCCCCTTGGGAAGGATCCACTAGAAGACTTTGATTCATACAACTCTTTGTACAAACCCGATCCGGAAGGGCAGCACCCAACTAGAACTCCTAGCACTCAAGATTGTAGGCAGCACCTCACAATCAGCATATTGTTTAATGTCTCATATGCAAAGACTACAAACACAATGTTTTACGTCTTTGTGTAAAGACTCACTCAACTAAACTTGTAAGCTCAACTCTCTCATATATGTGTGAGTGATTGTGTGTGCAGGAATTTATCTTTTACAGTGCACATCTCAAATGTATCCTCACACAAGGGCTTGTGCTCTCAACTAGCTGATTTCTTCATGCTAACTGCCCATGCTTTGAATCCCCTTCCAAAGCTCTTATTTGATCTTCAAGATGTTGTATTTATAAGCCCCAATACTGATATATACGTTGGACACAAGAATATGACCGTTGAGAAAGTTTCTGTACTGTTTCTGGAGTTGCAACGGTCAAATTCGCTTTGCTGGACATTTTCCCGAGCTTAAACTGGTTGGTCAACGGTTTCAAACTGGTCAGCGGTTGAACTGGTCAGCGGTTGAAAACTGGTCAGCGGTTCAAACTGGTCAGCATCTCAACTGCAGGTCAACTGGTGTGCTGTGCAGAACCAGTAGCTTCATCGTCATTTATCAGCATCGTAAGCTTCGATTCAGACTTTGACTTATAAGAATGATTTGTAGATCTTTGTCTTATCTTTCCAACGCATACTGAATCGCTTCGTTTCGATAACCGAGCTGAGAGATATGACCAAAATACCACAGCTGCTCAAAGCCAACTGATTGTTGTTTTCGTGCAATCAGTTCGTCACTTCAGCGATCAGTTAGCCCTTGATAACATCCGATTTTGCCCAACTAACGTGAAATACGATTTGTTCCAAATTGAGTTTTCTAATCACTCCAATTCGCGGATTGTCATTTGGATCATACAGTTGAGATATATCTTCAAAACACCGAAGCTCGCCAGAAATTTAGTTTGTGCAAAATTCAGTTTCAGCTTGCTTCTTGTGTTTGCAACTTCACACTTGAGTAAATATGTTAGAAACACAATAACAAGTTTTGTTAACATTAAAATCAAGATTGCGAACTTGAAAAGTTCCAACATATTTCCTCTTTTATTTTCAGTCATCTTAGATGTCCTATCTTTCATTACTTGTGTTGTTCATTCATTTACTCGAACAGATCTGTTAAACTCAATAATATCTTATTTATTTAGTACTTTGAATTGCTTCTGCACTTAGTATTACAGTAGTTCATTTTACTCAGTCTGATCGGAATATTAAATTGGATTTTTTACTCAGCTTAAGTTTTGCATTATTTGTCATATTTATATAACAGTTCATTCATCTCTCTAAACTGTTATTTTCTATCATAACAAAACCTTTTTCTTAACATATATACATTTCATAATAAATGTGTAACGTATAAAATATTTAAATAATCAAAGGTATGTCATTTACTAAATTACAAGTTTTGTGTAACTTCAATCTTTTAAATTATACAACAATACAAGTTTCATTTGTCGATTCCTCTCCTGATAGAGACAATTATTGCATATTAATAATTTCACCCTCAACAATTTCTCTCTATACAATCCATGTGAATCGAGTTCATGATATTGATTTTGAGATCAATTGTACGTAGAATCAAACACTTGTTGCTTTATAAAAATTTATCACTAACAGTACATTTGCAATTCCTATCTATTAAATTATACAACAACAACACAAGCTTATGAGTCGATCTCTTTATTAGCAGAAACAATTATTGAAGAACTATAACGCTCTTTACCGACTTGACAAATGCAAAATAAGATGACTAGTTAATCATATTGAAATATATTGATGAGTTTGAGTACATAACGTGGAATGGTCAAATTAGAAAAGTAATTTAAATTTATGAAAATATCTTTTTCTCTTTATGATAATATGTAATTAGTTGATGCCACTGCATTAGATTTGTTAGTAAAGTACTACCAATGGGTTTTTAATTTGTATTTCTTAGGGATTTTCGCATTTGGATACATGAAATATTTAATTTTCATTTTTAGGAAATATTTCCAATAAAAAAATTCAATATTCCAAACTAAATTTATTTTTTCAGTTATTGCATAATTAATCATCATTCAATTCGTAAAAAAAAATGTATCCTTTTCCCTAATCTTGATTGAGGAACGACTTTTCCTAATTCCACTTTGTCATATTAATTAGTGACTCTTCCACTTACGGAAAAAGAACACGAAATATGACAAATCTATCTGCCCCAATAATAAATAAACAATTAATTATGCTGAAGAAATCATAATTATGATCTTGTGTTCATATTATATATACAATAAATTTTGATATGTATACTAAAATTTAAAATTAGGAGATGATTTTTTCTTTCAAAATAAATTCAAGAAATAAAGTGTTATTCATTATGTAGGGTACGTAGATATATATCATGTCTTAATCATGAATACAATAATTAGCCTTAGTTTAATTATCAAAATTATTGTAATAATAATAATCCAACGACTAAAGTGTTTATTCATTTTATTGCTTCATTTCTTATTCATGATGAGTTGTGAAATAAGCCCACCATTATGGAAGTCGCAAGAAAAAGTAGCTACTCAAGTGATCCATTATTATAATTAAAACCTTATATATATATATATATATATATATATATATATATATATATATATATATATATATAGTGGACGTCTATTACAAAAATAAGAAATAATATCATGACATTAGTGCTATAAATAGTTAAAAAAACTAGGTACCAGCAATATAGGTGGCTTGTATATCATTCAATATATTATTCAAAATTTTTTTTTAATACAAGATTCAAAATTTTAGATTTTTTTAAGCCCGATATTTTAGATTCATTAACATTACAAATTATTGATAATATTTATAAAGAAGATACGCGTACAATTAGATAAATAATCTCTGTCCCATCTAACAAAGGTTTATATTTGTTTTCACACATGCATATTAAGAAAATTATTGGAAAATTTTTTTACAAAGAAACTTTTCATTTTACCCTTATTTAATGATTTTTTTATAGAGTAAACAAATAATTTAGAGTAGTTAATGCATTTAATAATAATGATAGATTGGTAAAATAATAGAGAAAATAATACTAAAAGTGAAAACTGAATTGTATAATGGCCAAACTTTCAATAACTCCCCGCATCCCTTTTCAACTTTATCTTTACTCCATATCCCTTCAATTCTTTGTTTTAGTTCCCCAATATTATAAAATTTCCAATAATACCATTATCATTTTATTTTAGTAATTGATTTTTCTTTTAAATTAATGGCTCATCATGCTTCCGTAAAATAAATTAAATCTTATACCTTTTTGACCGGAGTGCCACCGGGTTTTACCCACCGTATTTTATGAACTGCTCCTCACAGTACAACCATGCGGTCGCAACCGATGGCTACTGACGCAGATTCCTTCAGCAGCACTTGGCACAACTCTAATTCATTTCCTACCTTAGAGTGTACAGTAAAAAATAAAATTTTGAAAATAATACATGAGAGGGGCTAAGAGCAAAGATCTCTTTATTCAAACACAAACATTTATTAATACATAGTAATCTCCTGTAGAGGAGGAGAAACTTGTTGAGCTACTAATAGTAGCTGAACTCTCTACACACATATAATTGAAAAAAAATTATTACAAATGGTTTGAAGAAAAATGAAGAGGTTGATCGATGTCTTCATCTTCATTCTGCTTCCTTATTTATAGAAGGCTCATTCGGATTTGAAACTCGGACTTCAAATATTGATAAGCCTTTACAGCTTGTATATGGACCATGTAGTGGTTGAGTGGTCCCTTCTTGGCCTGTCTTTTTCTAGATTATTAATCTAGAATTAACTTCTCATCTTCTTTTATTTTCCTGAGAGCACCTGCCTCTTTTATCTTATAATTGATTCTTCTTTAAGAGCATCTGCCTTTAAGAGCATCTAATCTCCTTTTTCCTGGAAATGTTGGACTAGCCATTTAAGAGCATCTGCCTCTTTTCTCTTATAATTGATTCTTCTTTTCAAGACTTTCAGATATACACGGTGCATCTTCAAGTTTTGATTTCGGTGTGTTTAACTGGTTCCATTTGCCCTTATTTATAGTGTAAAGTTTGGGTCCATTTTTCTTGTTTTCTTTATTGGATTCCTGTTTTAAATAAAGTATCCAATTTTCTTTCATCTTTTACCACTTATTATTAGTGATTCTTATGTCCTTTTTCCACCGATTATTGGTGGTACGTACTGTCATACCACTCACATGGTGGGTTTTCTTTTGGTTAGTGGGCTAGTCACATGTCCACAATTAACTTTGTCGAGGAATCTTTGGATTTCGGTCCATCCCCACTTGTGCTTGTGTCGGTAAAGTGTTTCAGATCAGATCTCGGTTTGAATCCTTTACCGAATTTAGGTTCCTTCTGGCTTTGGCATTTTGGACAGATGTTTTCAGATTATCTTCCTACATGTGCCATGTTACAGAATTTCCGACGAGTTTCTTTACTTGCCGGCAACTTGCTATTCCACAAAAGATTTCTCTTTTTCTCGAATAAATCTTCTGCAAAACTTGTTGTTTTTCCTGTCATGGTGTTTAGCAGGATGATCCGTTCACTGAATGATTATAAAATTTGAACGGAAACTTGACTTTGTCTATCTCAGTGAGACAGACCCATAAACCCCAAGCTCTTCTGGTAGAAATATCATCTTCAGTAATTGAAGCAACCAGGGGTGTTTCTTCTGTCGCAGGGTCATTGATAAATTTCTGAAATTTGTATCAGGCCTCCTTAACTTGATGAAATGAAAGGCTTCATGTGAGCCTTTCCCTGCTGGTTCTGGTGTTGCACTGAAAAAATATAGCTCCAAAACATCTTCTCTGGACAAATAATCATTATTCGCCCAAGTCTCGTGAACAGCTTCCTGGATCCATTTGGGTAGTCCTGAAATCTCTGGAAAGCTAGGTGATGTGGTATATAATGAGGCAAGAGCCCCAAATTCATATCAGGCTTTGACCTCCTTGAGATATGAATTGGGTTTCATCCATACCCTAAGATATTTTCCTGAAACATCAACTCTATTGGTAGCTGGGTTAATGCCTACTCTTGTTTTTAATTTCTCTCAATTCTGTTGGTAAACCTGAAATGGAGAAATTGTAACTTCATTAGTACCAACCTTAGTTTTGCCTTTGTCAGTTCGAGGCCTAAGGTTGATCTCTCCCTCTTCAATCCCCGAGGTGAATGGTTGACTTGAAGACTCAAGATAAGGATCTGGAGTCTCAATTTTTTTTTTGTTTTGACCGACTCATCTGGAGATGATCTCGACTTAACACTTGTGCTAGGGGTATTTGAATCCCCTGCTCCAGGTATAGAGTCCTATACTCGAAAACTCTCCATTTAGAAAACCAGTGGCTTCTCAATGCCTTGGAGGATAGGCATTTGTGTTACAGACCATAACTGAGTATAAGCCTGTAAACATCCTGTAATTCGATCAGAGACAACTCTCTTATCGGCTTGTTGTAGTCTTCCCGCAACTTCTGCGTTTAAGACCAGCTTGTTAAACTCGTTTTGAAGCATTTCAAAGTGTTCCCTCAAATGCCTCTACATCTTGATGATGACATCGATATCACAGCTATCCATCTCTTGTTAAAAAATCTGCAAGAATATTTTCATGAGATTTTATTATCACAATATCAAAAATATAATTTTGACATAGAGCTTGCCATCTTAATAATCTGGTTTTCTCAGGTTTAGATGCGATTCTATTCCTTAAGAAAGCTTTTACCTGTGTATTATCAACTTTCAAAATGAATTTCTTTGCAAGTCAAAACAATGGCCATTTTTCAAAAGCCCTTTTAACTGCATAGAATTCTTTCTCGTTGATATGTCATCTTATGGCTTCTGCATCGGAGAATAAACCACTACAATACGTGCATGGCTGTTCTCCATCTGGTGTGAGCTTTGTAAATACTGCAGCCCACCAATGATCACTAGCATCGGTATACAATACCAGATCATCTTCATCTTGAGGAATAGCCATTTTCGGAAGATTTTTACAAATTTCCTTTAAATGGATAAGTCCTTCTGTGTGTTCTTTTGTCCATATAAATCTTGCTTCCTTTTTCAATAATGGACTGAACACCTTTCTATGTTTTGTTAGGTTTTTAATAAACATTCCAGCAAAATTAGCAACTCTTAGAAAACTTTGAAGTTGTTTCTTTTCTTTTAATTCGTTTGGAAAATTTTGCACTTTCTCAACTATATGATCTTGCAAAATTATTCTACATTCATCGATTTCTATCCCTAGAAATTCGATCTTTCTTGTGGCAATGACTGCTTTCTTTCTGATAGAACCAGTCCTTCTTGTTTGCAAACATTAGAGAAAATTTCTAAATGCTTGACATGTTCTTCCATATTTCTGGATGCTATTACAACATTATCAATATAGAAAAACATAAATTTAAGATAATCTTTAAAAAGATTATCAATCTTTCTTTGAAATATCTGAGGTGAATTAGTGAATCCCATTGGTAATACTTCTCAAATATAATGTCTTTGTGGTGTTGAGAAAGCTGTGAATTTATTGATTTCTTCCTACATCCGAATTTGATAGAATCTGGACTTACAATCGAATTTAGAGAATATATTGGCGTTGCGTATGCAACTAATCAAGTGTTCTGTACTAGGTATGAAATACCCATTAAACTCCAGAATTTTATTAATTTCTTGATAATTAATAACCAGTCTGGGTTTTCCTCTTTTTATCTCACCATGATTTCTTATCAGAAAACCTTGGGATAGGCTTGCTGTGGGGAATTCACGAGTGGTAGGTGAACTGATAATTTCCCAACAAATTCATTTCTCATTTGATTTAATCCAAATTAATCATTGCTATCTTGAACACATTTTCGTTTGCATTTTAATTATTTGAATTGTTTATTCTACATTAGTTCAATCATCAAATCAATTTATCGTTGCTAAAGAAATTTTACTTGAAAATAAAAAGAGTGTGACGCAGTCCTTGTGGATCGATACTCGTACTCACTTACGTTTATTATAACTTGAATATCGTGCACTTGCGATATTTAAATCGAGCTTTCATTTATAAAATAAATTTTGGGACTATTCACTGTGCAAGTTTTGCTCGATCAAGTTGCCGGGGACTGTTGATTCACAATTTTTTATTTTTCATTTAAATTCTTTAGTATTATTTATTTTATTGTTATTTGATACTCTCATTGTGTTGCAAATTTTTCTTGCGGTGCATGCGAAGATCACTCGAGTTTAAGCTTGAGCCTTTTGACCCCGAAATTGAACGCACAGCTAGACGTCGACTACAGCAGCAAAGAGCAATGGAAAGAATGGAAGGCGATCAACAAAGAGAGGAGCCAAGGCGTATACCGATGTTGGATTATGCACAGCCGTCTCTTGATGGAGCACGTCCAAGCATCGTTAGACCAGTCATCCGAGTCAATCAGTTTGAGATCAAGCCAGCTATCATTCAGATGATTCAGAACACTGTCCAATTTGGGGGAAGTGCACTTGACGATCCTAATTCTCATATAGCTGACTTTCTTGAAATTTGTGATACTTTTAAGTTTAATGGCGTGTCTGATGATGCTGTTCGTTTGCGTTTATTTCCATTTTCACTGAGAGATAAAGCTAAGTCGTGGTTAAACTGTTTGCCTGTAGGATATGGCAAAGGCATTCCTGATCAAGTACTTTCCTCCGTCGAAGACTATGAAGCTTAGAGCCGACATTACTACTTTTGCTCAATATGAGAACGAGTCAATTTACGAGGCATGGGAGCGCTACAAGGACTTGTTGAGGAGATGTCCACACCATGAGCTGCCGCTTGGGTTAGTTGTTCAAACTTTCTACTACGGTCTGATTACTCCAAACCGTACCATGATAGATGATGCTGCATGTGGTAATTTACTGAGAAAAACGGCTGAGGAAGGATATGAGTTATTGGAGGAAATGGCTGCTAGTAGCTATCATCCTCAGTCTGATAGGCAGAGACGAGGTGCTGGAGTTAATCAAGTTAATGATCTGGCGGCAGTTTCAGCACAGTTAGAGGCGTTGAATAAAAAGATTGATGTGATGAGCATGAGTGGGTCGGCTATGCGTCTGCAAGAAATTTTCTGTAATAAGTGTGTGGGTGAGCATGATGTGCAGGATTGCCAAGATGGAAATCCATTCTATGTGCATGAGGGAGCACCGGTAAAACAAGTGGGATTCCAAAACCGTCCTAGAAATGACCCTTATTCGGACACATTTAATCCGGGATGGAGGAATCACCCAAACTTTTCATGGGGAGGTCAAAACAACCAAAATCGCCAACAAAGAGGTCCACCATATGGGATGCACCAAGGATTCCAGCCAGTACCGCCTCGGGAGGAGAAATCAAATTTAGAGCAAATGATGACTAAATTTATTTCTGCAACAGAGACGAGATTTCAGAACCAAGATGCATCCATAAAGGGGTTAGAGAATCAAATTGGACAATTGGCTAAGTTGATTGCTAATAGGGAGCAATGAGCTTTGCCAAGCAACACGGAAGTTAACCCAAGAGAACATGTGAAGGCTGTGGAATTGTGTAGTGGAAAAGCACTCAAGTCTAATGAGGAAAAGACCGAGCACGGTGAGGATGAGGTGGAAAATCGAGGAGGTAAGTCTTCTAAATCTACATCTACACCTATTGCACAGAATAAAATTGTTATCCCCCCACCTTTTCCTGCAGCAATGAAGAAAGCTAAATTAGATGCACAATTTGGTAAATTTCTTGAGATATTTAAAAAACTGCATATTAACATTCCTTTTGCTGATGCTTTATTGAATATGCCAAGTTATGCTAAATTTCTAAAAGACATCTTAGCTAATAAGAGGAAGTTGGAGGATCCCATGACGGTAAAATTGACTGAGAATTGCTCTGCATTGGTACAAAACCAGATCCCACCAAAGCTAAAGGATCCAGGGAGTTTTTCTATCCCTTGCATGATTGGTGATGTTGTCTTTTCTAAAGCTTTATGTGATCTTGGTACGAGCATTAATCTTATACCATTATCTGTATTCAGGAAACTTGGATTGGGCGAGCCTAAACCCACACAGATGTCCTTGCAACTAGCTGACGATCTGTCAAACATCCACGAGGAGTCAAAGAAGATGTGTTGGTGAAAGTGGGAAAGTTTACATTTCCTACAGATTTTGTGGTGCTTGACATGGAAGAGGATAGGGAGATGCCTTTGATTTTAGGGAGACCATTCCTTTCAACTGGCAAGGCCGTGATTGAAGTGCAAGAAGGGAAGTTGAGATTGAGAGTGGGAAAGGAAGAAATCACATTTAATGTTTTTAACGCTCTTAAGCACCCACTGCACACTAATGATTGTTTTATAGTTGAGTCATCAGATTCACTTGTGTGTCAATTTGTGCAGGATGCTATAAAGGATTCATTGGAAGTCACCCTCACCACTGAAGTGAAGGATGAACCTGATGAAGAAATATCTGAGAGAGGAGCATACTTTAATGTCAACCATCCATGGACGAAGCCAGTGAGAATGAAATTGGATGAATTGGGAGCTCGAAGAGACCTGACCCCTCGGAAGTCAAGCGTTAAGGAACCGCCGACATGTGCTATGCGAGATGGGAAAAAGGAGCCGTTCATAGTCCACGCTCAAAGGTTGAAGCACTATATCGGTGGCACAATTGAGCC